>NC_090055.1:21132724-21215224 GCF_038355195.1 Osmerus mordax | reverse complement strand
TGGACCGCGCTGGAATGAGACGCAGCCTTATTCAATGAGCTAAAGTGTCTGTAAGTCCAACTGGTTACGATGTTCAACTTACTGGACCTATAACACTGTATTGTTAATCAATTGACATTGTAGGCAGTGTTATGGACGGTGTACACGTGTTGCAAAGTACGTACCTTTTGTTATGGAGCAGAAAATCATAATTTAGGCAATATTATCATTATGTATGAAAGTTCCAGAATACAGGCTATATTTGCAGCACACCGCTAGAGGGCAAACGTGTTTAGAGAGAACAGCTCTTTCACTTCTACATCCAACACAACCGCAGATTCATCCCTTCTCCTGTCAGCAGATGGCGCCAACAACACAATCCTACAGTGCTACTCCTGTCCTCAACTTTACTTCCTGTTCCAGGTATAGCTCAGGGGTAGAACATGGGGATGGGTATAGCTCAGTAGTAGAACATGGGGATGGGTATAGCTCAGTGGTAGAACATGGGGATGGGTATAGCTCAGTGGTAGAGCATGGGGATGGGTATAGCTCAGTGGTAGAACATGGGGATGGTTATAGCTCAGTGGTAGAACATGGGGATGGGTATAGCTCAGTGGTAGAACATGGGGATGGTTATAGCTCAGTGGTAGAACATGGGGAAGGGTATAGCTCAGTGGTAGAACATGGGGATGGGTACAGCTCAGTGGTAGAACATGGGGATGGGTACAGCTCAGTGGTAGAACATGGGGATGGGTATGGGGATGGGTATAGCTCAGTGGTAGAACATGGGGATGGGTACAGCTCAGTGGTAGAACATGGGGATGGGTACAGCTCAGTGGTAGAGCATGGGGATGGGTATAGGGATGGGTACAGCTCAGTGGTAGAACATGGGGATGGGTACAGCTCAGTGGTAGAGCATGGGGATGGGTATAGCTCATTTCACTGCAGATCGTCACTTTGAATAAACACTTCCTCATTGTTCTCCTTCACGGTGCACCGACAGTGCAGGCAGGACGTTAGCAGAAACCCAGCGCACCCCTGGGCACAGTGCAGGCGGGACGTTAGCAGAAACCCAGCGCACCCCTGGGCACAGTGCAGGCGGGACGTTAGCAGAAACCCAGCGCACCCCTGGGCACAGTGCAGGCGGGACGTTAGCAGAAACCCAGCGCACCCCTGGGCACAGTGCAGGTGGGAATGCACAGGCTTCATCCCAGAATTTGGGATGAAGAAACACAAAACAGAACTGTATCACATGTGGAATAACAGTGAAGTACCTGATGTCTTTCTGGATGAAACTGCAAACCCAAGAAACAGAGAAGAACCCATATTTAATCACAGAACTTTTATTTTTCAAAAGGGAGAAGAAAATCCACATGGTCAGGTGAGAGTTGAAGAGAGAGGGGATGTCTGGCAGATTATACAGGATTACAGTAGCCAAGCTTTCTACAGCACGGATACACTGATCAATACTAATCTGCTTTAGTCAAGATCTCCAGGAAGAGAGGACACCCACACAGGCATCTTCTCCTCAGACTCCTCTGATGTTTTGGCCAGTAGCAACAGTTTGGGAGTAGAAATCAGTTTTGGAAAATAATTGAAAAAGAAAAAAAAAAAAATGGCACCCAAATATCTTGAAATTAAAAGGAAAATCAAATGTAAATGAAGAGGCAGTAGAACAGCCATGTTGAGAAGCTGGTGGAAGGAGTTCAGGAGACGTCTGGAAGGAGAGGAGAGGAGGGGTGAGACGACAGACACACACAGCTGCTAAACTGGTACTACAGACCACAGGTACTACAGACCACAGGTACTACAGACCACAGGTACTACAGACCACTGGCTAGCTGTCTCCATCTAAATGACTGTCAGTTGTGTCAAGTATTGTCTGTTGTCTGAATACATGGACTTGACTAGACTGTACAGTCTAGGACGTCTGAGTTCTGGATTCTGCAAAATGAATCAGATGTGCAACGTGAGGCTGGTGTTGATGCATGTGCCATGTGAGGCTGGTGTTGATGCATGTGCCACGTGAGGCTGGTGTTGATGCATGTGCCACGTGAGGCTGGTGTTGATGCATGTGCCATGTGAGGCTGAGGCTGGTGTTGATGCATGTGCCACGTGAGGCTGAGGCTAGTGTTGATGCATGTGCCACGTGAGGCTGGTGTTGATGCATGTGCAACGTGAGGCTGGTGTTGATGCATGTGCCATGTGAGGCTGGTGTTGATGCATGTGCAACGTGAGGCTGGTGTTGATGCATGTGCCACGTGAGGCTGAGGCTGGTGTTGATGCATGTGCCACGTGAGGCTGGTGTTGATGCATGTGCCACGTGAGGCTGGTGTTGATGCATGTGCCATGTGAGGCTGAGGCTGGTGTTGATGCATGTGCCACGTGAGGCTGAGGCTAGTGTTGATGCATGTGCCACGTGAGGCTGGTGTTGATGCATGTGCAACGTGAGGCTGGTGTTGATGCATGTGCCACGTGAGGCTGGTGTTGATGCATGTGCCACGTGAGGCTGGTGTTGATGCATGTGCCATGTGAGGCTGGTGTTGATGCATGTGACTAGGGCTGCACTTACAGCTGGCCGTCCGGGCGCCATATCTTCGCATGATCTGGTCTTGTGTGAACTTCACAAAAGATTCGTATTGTTCTGGAAGAGAGGAGGGGGGTGCAGAGGTCTTATAACACATGGGGATGGGTTAAGCTCAGTGGTAGTGTGAGGGTGGGTATAGCCCAGTGGTAGTGTGAGGGTGGGCATAGCCCAGTGGTAGTGTGAGGGTGGGTATAGCCCAGTGGTAGTGTGAGGGTGGGTATAGCCCAGTGGTAGTGTGAGGGGGTACCTGCTAGTTTGGTGTTGAGTATGTGTTCATACTCCTCCCTGATCTTCTCCTCGTGGTCTTTGAGCAGACGCTCACACAGGAAGCTGACTTGCCGCAGCGTGAACGAGGGCTGGTCCTTCCTCGAGGCTCCTGGGCGCACACACACACACACACACACACACACACACACACACACTGATCCCCTGCTGTTCATACACTAGAGTTGAGTCTGCAGTATCTCCCGGTAGGAAGCCCAGCTGTCACCCTGCCTCAGGCGGTGTGTACCCAGAGAGAAGTGTGTGTGTGTGTGTACCCAGAGAGAAGTGTGTGTGTGTGTGTGTACCCAGAGAGAAGTGTGTGTGTGTGTGTACCCAGAGAGAAGTGTGTGTGTGTGTGTACCCAGAGAGAAGTGTGTGTGTGTGTGTACCCAGAGAGAAGTGTGGGTGTGTGTGTACCCAGAGAGAAGTGTGGGTGTGTGTGTACCCAGAGAGAAGTGTGTGTGTGTGTGTACCCAGAGAGAAGTGTGTGTGTGTGTGTACCTGGGGGGGAGCTGGGCGGGGCGAGGGCGGTGCTGGGGGCATCGCTGGCCTCTGTCTGGGTGAAGGCACCCTCCAGCTGTCGCCGCCTCTGGTAGCGGCTGTACTCCTGACGGATGTTCTGGAAGATCTGCTCTGTAGGGCCAGAGGAGCAAGAGTCAACATCTACACACACACACACACCTTTCAAATTCAAAAGAAAGTTGTTAAAGTTAAACCTTTGTTCTTCTGCTTTCATAAAAACAAAGAATTTGCATGTTTGAGCTAGGCCCAGTCCAACTTCCTGTTCCTGTGGAGAGAAGCCCTTCAGATCCTCACTCCAGCTGAGAGACAGCCAGGGCTCACAGGAAATGCAGTTTCAAAACAAAACACTGACAGGAAGTGCAGCTTTAAAGCCCCCCCACATACACGGTCTTGTGACTGTGGAGAAGAGTGGTGGAATCACTTTCATTTGTGATACTTCATTGAGATGTGCTCCGATCACAACCAGCCCAACCTGCCCCATGACCACACCCACTCAACCGCTAAACATCCAATCAAAACTATCAACTGGTGCTCACATCAACTGTTACCAACCAACACATCAAATCACAGCTGAACTACAGAGCTCACAAACAGATACATGAGGGGGAAAATATAAATGCTTTTCTGAAGAAAGTGTGTCTGCTGAAACAACTGAAAATTCAAATGCATCAAATGCATCTGCAATAAAATTCAGCATGAAATATAATAGGGAAGTATATCTGCCAGTGACTTCCATTCATTTTATAGCATGAAATATATATAAGATATACATTTAAGATAAAAAGATGAGTTTCATGGCACACAAGTGTTTCAGCCTCAAACAAATAATGTTTCTAGCTAATAGTGATGAAGTGCATCTTCATTTGAATTTCATTGATTTAATAGCATGAAAAGTATAAACGTATAAAACGATTGTGGTTTTACAGCTGGACAGCTTGAACACACTGATTTTTAACACTCCAAGTTAGTAGTTTAGAAATGTAAGAAACCACTAATGTAACTTGTGTTATAACAAACACAAGTTATCAGCGTAGTAGAATTATATGTTTTGTGTACTATCAATTAAAGTTGTAAAGTTGCTGAAGTTTAAACAGTTTAAACAGTTTATAAACAGTTTAAACAGCGTTATGCAGGTGAGACAGGGATGAACGTACTTGATGACATCACAACAGACAAACGTATCCATTCATTTTTAAGCCCTTAGGGCTGCAAGAACATAACAACCATAGGAGTTAATCAATGTGTGTGTCATAGAACTCCAGTACAGGTCAGGCTTTATCTAACACAGCTGGAACAGTTTCTAGCTTAAACATTGTGTATAATAATAAGTATGCAGGATAGTGTTTTTGCTTTCAGCAAACACACAAAAAATAGTAGGATTCAAAACTCTAAATGGTTTAAACAGACGTGGTCTGCTGGTCTGCTTCCTTGTGTGACATGCAGCAGAGAGCCCAGGCGTGATTCTAACCCAGGCTGGATCAAGTGGCAGAGCTACAACATGGCGTGTGTATTAGCAGAGGGCACAACTGCTCTCCACAACGTTCTTCACCTGATCGTCAGGGCTGTGCGACGGGCATGTAGTCTGATCACCACACGGTGAAGGCTGGGTGTAGCCGGCCCCGGCACCAGGCCGGCCCCGGCACCAGGCCGGCCCCGGCACCAGGCCGGCCCCGGCACCAGGCCGGCCCCGGCACCAGGCCGGCCCCGGCACCAGGCCGGCCCCGGCACCAGGCCGGCCCCAGGCCTACTGCAGACCTGGCACTGCTGGGACAGGTGTAGCTCCTCCCCCTGCTGCAGACCTGGCACTGCTGGGACAGGTGTAGCTCCTCCCCCTACTGCAGACCTGGCACTGCTGGGACAGGTGTAGCTCCTCCCCCTGCTGCAGACCTGGCACTCCTGGGACAGGTGTAGCTCCTCCCCCTGCTGCCAGTCCCTCTCAGCGACCCCTGAATCCCAACCTCGGACGTTACCAAGCAACACTGCCCCTGCCACGACCCCGGCTAAAGAACCAATGAGGGAGGGTCCCAGCCTAGGGCTCCAGGAAGGCAGAGCCTCTCCCAGGCTTAGCTCAGGCCTAACAACAACAGTCACTAAGGCAGGAGGCCGGGGAACAGAGGCCCGGGGAACAGAGGCCCGGGGAACAGAGGCCCGGGGAACAGAGGCCCGGGGAACAGAGGCCCGGGGAACAGAGGCCCGGGGAACAGAGTGTGGGAGAGAGAACAGCCTGACTCATCTTCCCCTCTGGGGCTGGGGAGGGGGTCAGGCAAGCTCACTGAGCCCCTGAAACAACAGACTTAATTTAATAAACCCCCCCCCCCCCACCATTACAGGCTACAACTGGTCTAACTAGGCTACCCTGTCACTAGTAAGTAAGTAAGACTTTATTTATATAGCACATGTCATACAAGAATTGTAGCTCACGGTGCTTTACATAAAATCAATAAAAACAATAATACAAGTGATAAACAATTCAAACAAAAATAAAAATCCCAATAAGATCTCTGTTCAAGAGAGAAAACAACTTTAAAAGTAGGAAAACCCTTTTGAGATAAAATTACTTAAATGCTTCAGTAAAAAGGTAGGTTTTAAGTTGTCTTTTAAAAATGTCTAGAGTGTTTGCTTCCCTAATATTTATGGGTAATTTGTTCCATAGTTTTGTGGCGTAATTGACAAAGGCCGAATCACCAATCTTCTTATGACTGCTTCTGGTGACCTCTAATAGGCCTGCATTTGATGATCGCAGTGTTCTAGCTGGTGTGTAGTTTATAAAGCAGTTAGCAATGTAGCTAGGTCCTTGTCCGTGTACAGCTTTGTATGTGAGGAAAAGGACCTTAAAGTCAATTCTGAAGGTAACAGGGAGCCAGTGTAAAGTAGCTAGGACAGGACTAATGTGTTCTCTCCTTTTAGTTTTGGTTAATAATCTAGCTGCAGAATTTTAAATGAGCTGTAGTCTTTCAGTGGTTTTCTTGGGAAGACCAGTGAAAAGTGCGTTACAGTAGTCCAGCCGGCTGGATATAAAAGCATGAATTAACTTCTCTGCATCATTTTGGTTTATGAATGGTCGTACCTTTGCTATATTCCTCAGGTGAAAGAAAGCCGTTTTGGTCACTTTATTAATGTGAGAGTTGAAATTCAAATCTGAGTCCAGGATTACACCGAGACTCGTCACCTCTGGTATAAGACAGGGGGTTAAGCCTCCTAGATTCTTAGTAAGCATCTCTCTTTTGGATTTGGGGCCACATAGTAGGACTTCGGTTTTGTCTTCATTTAATTTAAGAAAGTTATCATTCATCCATTTGTTTATTGCCAACAGGCAGTTGGTAATGGAATTGATGGCCGTTGCATCGTTGGGTTCAGTGGATATATATAGTTGTGTGTCATCCGCATAGCTATGGAAATCTATGTTATGTTCTCTGATTATGTTGCCGAGTGGTAACATATAAAGAGAAAAAAGTAATGGACCTAAGCAGGTTCCTTGAGCAACCCCATAGCAGTTCTCATGTTTCTTGGACCTATGGTCACCTAAACTAACATAAAACTTCCTTCCTGTGATATATGATTTCAGCCAGTTCAATACACTATCCGTGAACCCAATAAGCTTTTCCAGTCTATTGATTAGGACCCTGGCTCTTGGCTGGGGAACCTGTCACTAGAACCATGGCTCCATCCACTGCTCCCAAACCGGGGGAGGCCAGATGCATGCTGGGATAGAAGACACAGGAGATCCACACAGCAGCACTGGGGGGAGGGGCTTACTGGGGGGAGGGGCTTACAGACAGCTGACCTTTACTGCAGGACATCTCTGCTCTCCCCAGACAGGCCCACATCAGCTCCTGGTCACAAACCTTCTTTATGAAGGGGGAAATAGTGAGCATAGTAGCAGGTACTGGGACATAATGTCCACACACACAGCTGCTGGGCTGAAAGTCAACCACACAGACAGATGGTTTGGAATAATGGGTGCAATATAGAGCCCTGAATAGACAACAGGCAAGATCTGTTAACAGTCATAATCAAACAGCTGAGATCAAACAGATTTTGCCTGTCGTAAAACTAGTCCGAGCAGGAGGCTTCGTCCGACCAGGACGAATGCAGCAGGATCAGGGCTCTAGAGTGCGACCAGGACGAATGCAGGATCAGGGCTCTAGAGTGCGACCAGGACGAATGCAGGATCAGGGCTCTAGAGTGCGACCAGGACGAATGCAGGATCAGGGCTCTAGAGTGCGACCAGGACGAATGCAGCAGGATCAGGGCTCTAGAGTGCGACCAGGACGAATGCAGCAGGATCAGGGCTCTAGAGTGCGACCAGGACGAATGCAGCAGGATCAGGGCTCTAGAGTGCGACCAGGACGAATGCAGCAGGATCAGGGCTCTAGAGTGCGACCAGGACGAATGCAGCAGGATCAGGGCTCTAGAGTGCGACCAGGACGAATGCAGCAGGATCAGGGCTCTAGAGTGCGACCAGGACGAATGCAGGATCAGGGCTCTAGAGTGCGACCAGGACGAATGCAGGATCAGGGCTCTAGAGTGCGACCAGGACGAATGCAGGATCAGGGCTCTAGAGTGCGACCAGGACGAATGCAGGATCAGGGCTCTAGAGTGCGACCAGGACGAATGCAGGATCAGGGCTCTAGAGTGCGACCAGGACGAATGCAGGATCAGGGCTCTAGAGTGCGACCAGGACGAATGCAGGATCAGGGCTCTAGAGTGCGACCAGGACGAATGCAGGATCAGGGCTCTAGAGTGCGACCAGGACGAATGCAGGATCAGGGCTCTAGAGTGCGACCAGGACGAATGCAGGATCAGGGCTCTAGAGTGCGACCAGGACGAATGCAGGATCAGGGCTCTAGAGTGCGACCAAAATGTGTACTGGTGCGACCAAATTTTTTCCTAGGTCGCACCGGTGCACCTAACCTCCTTGCATCCGCTGTCTCTCCACAAACGAAGCGTTTGTTATCCTAAGACGGAACTGACACTCATGGTTGGATCATATTGTGGTCTAAACCAATCAGAGACAGCGATGGGGCGGGTCTTTGCCTCTGATTGGCTGTGGTCCAGATATTCCTGTAGCTCCGTGCTGTGTGATTGAAATTACGACTTGAGCACCAGAGAGTCAGTTTAGCAGACCTGGGCATTGTATGGCCCGCGGGCCATAACCGTGAGGTAAATCAAAGATTACATTTACATTTACATTTACATTTAGTCATTTAGCAGACGCTCTTATCCAGAGCGACTTACAGTAAGTACAGGGACATTCCCCCGAGGCAAGTAGGGTGAAGTGCCTTGCCCAAGGACACAACATCAGTTGGCATGACCGGGAATCGAACTGGCAACCTTCGGATTACTAGTCCGACTCCCTCACCGCTCAGCCTCCTGACTCCTCCAAAAATAAATAAATGTGTTGAGCGGTAGTAAATATGTAGTCCTGAAAGACTACAGTGATCAGGCGATTTACATATGTGCACTTGCGCAACCTCACCGACAGGAGAGTTAGCTGTTGGTTAGGGTTAGCCCTCTGTTGGCCCTCGAAAATGAAAAACTTTGCCACTGATTAACGTTTAACAAGACATGGACTTCTAAGTATCTGTTTACTGAGGTCAAAGTGAAAGCTGTGAAGAAAAAACTAACGCGGACATAATAAGAACTTCACTGATTCAGTGGGCGCGGGCTGATGGTTTGCTAGTTGAACTGCAGACCCTGATCATTACCTGTCAGCTGTCCTTCGCATATCCACCTCAGACATTCAGACAGATTTCGATGCACTTGTTCAAGCCCACTGGATTTCTCTCACAGAACAAAATTAACTGAAAAAACGTATTGCTTTTTGTATAAAGTTGATCAATTCCACATCTTTAACATACTGCAAAACAACTTTTCAGTGTTTGTGAAGATTAACTGGTTACAAAGAAAATGAAACACTGTTGTTGTTGTTTATACTGTTTATTACTTCTATAATCTTTCCTATTTGACCTACACCAAAATCTAAAATATTTATATAAATATTTACAGAATATCCTTATTCTTCTGATAACCAGTAGCAGCTAATCAAAATATATACTTTACTGCTTTTTACAATGGGAGAAAATGAATAGTGAGCAAATTGATGAGGCCCTCCAACACATTTCAGGTTTCTCATGTGGCCCCTTGTAAAAATGAATTGCGGACCCCTGAGTTACGAAGCTGGGCCATGGAGCTAACCCATGGAGCTAGGATTTTGATGCTAGGGAGAGTGTGGCAAGATGATTTAGCCAAGGCCATAGGGCAAGAAGGCCAAATTACAGGTGTTGGCCATCTGAAGGGCATGGGACAGCAAGGTGGGACCCGCTATAAGACTTTGAGCCATGAAATGTTAGGTCTCAGTTCAGGGAAGCACTTTTAAACAGTAGCACTTTCTATTTTGAAATGTTTTATTTTGCTTAAAAAGTTTTAGTTTGGTAGCTCAGTGAAGCACTTAAAAAAAAAAAATATATATATATAGACTAACTTGTTGCTAATTTTGTGCTGGTGCACCTAAATAAAAAAAAGTTAGGCGCACCAGTGCAACCAAGGCAACAAGTTAGTCTGGAGCCCTGAGGACACAAACAGTTAGGTCCATAAGTATTTGGACACTGACACAATTTTCATCATTTTGGCTCTGTATACCACCACAATGGATTTGAAATGAAACAATCAAGGTGTGCTTTAAGTGCAGACTTTCAGCTTTAATTTCAGGGTATTTACATCCAAATCAGGTGAACGGTGTAGGAATTACAATACATTTTATATGTGCCCCCCCCCCCCGTTGTTTTCCGTGGAAGACCACGGAAAACAACTGTGGTGGATGACAGAAGAATTCTTTCCCTGGTGAAGAAAAACCCCTTCACAACAGTTGGCCAGATCAAGAACACTCTCCAGGAGGTAGGCGTATCTGTGTCAAAGTCAACAATTAAGAGAAGACTTCACCAGAGTAAATACAGAGGGTTCACCACAAGATGTAAACCATTGGTGAGTCTCAAACAGGAAGACCAGATTATTGTTTGCCAAAAAACATCTAAAAGAGCCTGTACAGTTCTGGAACAACATCCTATGGACAGATGACACCAAGATCAACTTGTACCAGAATGATGGGAAGAGAAGAGTATGGAGAAGGGAAGGAACTGCTCATGATCCAAAGCATACCACCTCATCAGTGAAGCATGGTGGAGGTAGTGTTATGGCATGGGCATGTATGGCTGCCAATGGAACTGGTTCCCTTGTATTTATCGATGATGTGACTGCTGACAAAAGCAGTAGGATGAATTCTGAAGTGTTTCGGGCAATATTATCTGCTCAGATTCAGCCAAATGCTTCAGAACTCATAGGACGGCGCTTCACAGTGCAGATGGACAATGACCCGAAGCATACTGCGAAAGCAACCAAAGAGTTTTTTAAGGCAAAGAAGTGGAATGTTCTGCAATGGCCAAGTCAATCACCTGACCTAAATCCAATTGAGCATGCATTTCACTTGCTAAAGACAAAACTGAAGGGAAAATGCCCCAAGAACAAGCAGGAACTGAAGACAGTTGCAGTAGAGGCCTGGCAGAGCATCACCAGGGACGAAACCCAGCGTCTGGTGATGTCTATGGGTTCCAGACTTCAGGCTGTCATTGACTGCAAAGGATTTGCAACCAAGTATTAAAAGTGACAATTAGATTTATGATTATGTTAGTTTGTCCAATTATTTTTGGTCCCTTAAAAAGGGGGGGGGGCACATATAAAATGTGTTGTAATTCCTACACCGTTCACCTGATTTGGATGTAAATACCCTGAAATTAAAGCTGAAAGTCTGCACTTAAAGCACATCTTGATTGTTTCATTTCAAATCCATTGTGGTGGTATACAGAGCCAAAATGATGAAAATTGTGTCAATGTCCAAATACTTATGGACCTAACTGTACACCCATATCTGACTGGTGAGGGTCAGTCAAAAAGTGCCATCATCAATCAAGACTTGCAAACGCACCCAGGCCTGAGTCCCTGCAGCTCCCGGTGTGTGGCCCTGGTCCCTCCCTCTCGACACAGATCATCGCTGGGAGGGACCAGGGAGTTCTCCTTCCACCACCAGCCCATTACCTGGGAGTCTAAGGGGAATTCACAGGACGCATCAAGGAGATGTTCTCAAACTAAACCTCAACACTCCTAACTTTCGTTTTGCCGGGATGTGTGGAGGAGCCGTTGGCCTGGAGGTTAGAGTTAGAGAAGCTAGATTCCTGGATCCCTCCCCTACAGGTGGATGGGTGCCATGTGGACCCACAGCAGACAAAGACAGAGGCTAACTGGAGACCACAGCTCCAGCAGCCAGGGCTAACTGGAGACCACGGCTCCACCAGCCTGGGCTAACTGGAGACCACGGCTCCACCAGCCTGGGCTAACTGGAGACCACGGCTCCACCAGCCTGGGCTAACTGGAGACCACGGCTCCACCAGCCTGGGCTAACTGGAGACCACGGCTCCACCAGCCTGGGCTAACTGGAGACCACGGCTCCACCAGCCTGGGCTAACTGGAGACCACAGCTCCAGCAGCCTGGGCTAACTGGAGACCACTGCTCCACCAGCCTGGGCTAACTGGAGACCACGGCTCCACCAGCCTGGGCTAACTGGAGACCACTGCTCCACCAGCCTGGGCTAACTGGAGACCACGGCTCCACCAGCCTGGGCTAACTGGAGACCACGGTTCCACCAGCCTGGGCTAGACGCTTTGGATAGAAGTGCCTGAATCAAATGTGATGTATGTGATGGTGAGAGCTGCTTGTCCTGCCAGATCGGCACACTGCTGACCCTGGAGGCAGCAGCAGACAGATTACATTCATCTGAATCATTGATATTCTTCACACAGCATTTTGTGTCGAGAGGCCGTCTATTCATTTAACTACAGCAGGAAATGGCGTTTTAATTAGATTTGGTCATATCAATCACATTCTGGGTTGGGGAGACTAAACGCATGCTTTACTGGGAAACATTGTAATATTCAAATCATGCACTAGCAATTACAAGTAGGGATAAAAACAAAAGAATAGGATTTGTATGTGTGAGGATTCGAGGCTGTCGACCCCCCCCCTGTGACTTCATATACAAAGAGACTGTGATCGCTGCAGATCCCAGGTAGTTCTCTAGCCCCTGGTGCAGCTCATCACACAGGGACGCATGCGAGCAGGAACGCAGCGTGAAGGATCAGAACAATGGCCTTCCGAGGCCAGGGGCTCACAAAAGGTACTAACCCAACCGCCCGGTTCCCACACTAGACAATGCCATTCGTCTGGTCCGCTAACGTTAGCCAACAGCAAACCGAAGACAGACAATACCCGTCGTAGCACCCAGGGACGTTTCCCCGGCGACAATGTCACTGGTTTATAGAATTACATTGGAAAACTATGAAAGACCGCTATCGTTGTTCTTTCTCAAAAAGCAAATGTCCCGGTTGGCTCTTAAGGTGTGTCTAGGCAGTTTGGCTAGTAAAGCGATTACCCAAACATAACTTAAGGTTAGTATTCATTATTAACCAGAACTTATTCGTGAAGACGACTTTTTAATTCGCTGGATTTCCTAACGTAATATCCCCCACTCTACTGCACCTGGTAGCTGGTAAGCGGCTAGTCTATTTAATTTGCTAACTCCGCAAACGTGAGCTAGCCACTATCATTCCATTATAACCGAATTCCTGATGCTTGGGCTTCTAGCTAGCTGCTAACTAGCTAATTGTCTTCCAAGCAGCTGCCTAGATTAGCTAGCAACCCTGGTATCTAGTGCTAGGTACCAGATAACTAACAATACGACAATCATTGAGACAATAACAGTTAGAGAACGGAACGAAACAACAACATAATGATTGCATTAGTACTGACAGCTAGTCAACAGTAAAATGAAAGCTAGCGGCTAGCTACGCACTCTTCACAATCTACAGTTCCTTTCAATTTCCATTCTTTCACAACTTGTCTGGCTAGCTAGCTGGCTAATATCAATTCCACTCCACCCAAACCCCCTCCCCCATTTCTTCACCCAGTTTTTAAAAAATACATATTTTTCCAGATATTTTTGGCAGCGTTTCTTACCTGGAGTAAGCCTGTTTTCGCCTCCAATGGGTGGGGGAGACATCGAGTGCGAAGGGCTGTCAGTCGCCGGACGGAGGTTGCATCTTTGAGGGGACGGGGTGCTCGGAGTCCCCGTTAGCGGATTGCACCTTCTCCGCTTTGGAGACTGAGGACTGAGTAGGGCCTCAAACTCCATTGAGCGCTTTAACGTTGCTCCACACGCCATTGTGGCTGAATAAAAGAGACGATGGTGAAGTATTGGGGAAACAAACACCCACAAAACGCACAGTACGCACTATAAAATATTTTAAATTAGCTTTCTTCGGTGTTGTCGCGTCGCTGTGGTTGCTTTCAGCAGCGGTAAAAGACTAGACCAGCGCGGCGGCGTCGCCAGCTGCCGTACCGCTGCTGAATTTCTAGAACGTCACAGGGCAGATTAGACTGTACCATTTGTAAAGAAAAAAAAAAAAAAAAAGGGGTTATACATTTTCAAATTTTATATTTTAAACGGGAAATCATATCAAATAGCAGACGTGTCATTATTTGAATGAAACATCGTTTGTACACAGATAGTATTAGTGTCGCAAATGTGTTTTAATAGCTAATTAAACACATTCTACGAACTTCGTTGCTACAAGTTGACCCTACACTTCACGTAAATTGTTTAAAATTCGGGCTTTCACGAGAACGATTGACTAAATGGATTCATTTACACTTTCGGAGGTTCATCTCTATACTTTTTTACTGAACTTAATCTTCGATGATTAATCAAAGCTGTAACGTCAAATATGCAAATGTTATATGATATTACTTTTTTTACTTTAGTATCTTGCTAGCTAATCCTATCAACCACCACCTACTTGATTTAGGCCCACACAGTGTTGACAGCTGATTCATTAACCCTCTCTATTGCATCGTGTTGCCGTATGGCAATTTACTCTTTCAGTTAATTTCCTTGCCATTGTCCCTTTAAGATACAACTTGAGATCTCACCCTTCTGACGCCTTAACTTCATATTGTTTATGATGGGATCATATCACGTAAGATCTGCCTTCCAGAGGCAAGATTCTTACTTAGGTAAACTACCCCTAGTTTCCCATGCCACTTATCAAGACAGAGTCATATAAACAATCTGACATTGTGATGTTTAATATGATGATGCCGTGATGACATCATGTCTCTTGTGACAGGGCAGAAGGCTGAAACATCCACAACATCTCCCTCACTACAGGTCCACAGCCAGCCCAGGGTTACACATGGTTATGTCGTTTTGTGCCGCCAGGCCACGTGAGGAGATGCAGTCTACAGGAGGTTTACTGACGCTCAGTCATGTGAACCACTGAGATGGGTGGAGGGGAAACCTTCCACCCATGTTAATTTCCTCATCACAGACATGTCCTCCATGTTGATGGTATGTGGTCATGGTTGAACTGGGCAGATCGGACACCAGACAGGGATGCTGAGTTAGGCTGGTACCTGGAGCATCAGGGTTGACAACATCTTTAGTCTTGCCTCTAAACCCCCACAACACCCGCTGCTGGATTTCAGCATTTCATTTAGATTATTTAATTACCGTCCCTCTCTCTCCCTCTCTCTCTCTCTCTCTCTCTCTCTCTCTCTCTCTCTCTCTCTCTCTCTCTCTCTCTCTCTCTCTCTCTCTCTCTCTCTCTCTCTCTCTCTCTCTCTCTCTCTCTCTCTCTCTCTTTCTTTCTCTCTCTCTTTCTCTCACACACACACACACACACTACCTCTCTCTCTCCCTCTCTCACACACACACACTATCTCTCTCTTTCTCTCTCTCACTATCTCTTTCACTATATCTCCCTCCCCCCTCTCACTATCTTTCTCTCCCCATCTGTCACCATCTCTCTCTCACTCTCTCTCTCCACACTAAGTTGCGAATAAGTCATTTTTCAGTGAAGCCAAAAACCCAACACCAAGAGTATTGTCCAGCCTCACCTTTAATGTTTAAGTAATGGCTTACACAAACACTTTGACTATTCACAAGACACAACACACAGAAGAATAACAAGGAGAATGAGTCAAAGTAGCTGCCAGTAGTCTCTGTCCCTCATCAGCAGAGTTCCAGCCTCCATGTTCCACATGGCTCTCTTCATGACCTTTGACCTGCTTACCTCAGCGCTCTGCTCGTCGTCACGTGGAGGACATTGTATACAGTCCCACAATGGCTGGCTAGGCATTCATCTACAGAAGGTCACCCACATGTCCTGCTGTTCCCCTGTCCCCCTGTCTTCCTGTCCTCCTGTCTTCCTGTCCTCCTGTCTTCCTGTCCTCCTGTCCCCCTGTCCTCCTGTCTTCCTGTTCCCCTGTCCTCCTGTCCTCCTGTTCCCCTGTCTTCCTGTCCTGCTGTCCTCCTGTCCTCCTGTTCCCCTGTCCTCCTGTCCCCCTGTCCTCCTGTTCCCCTGTCCTCCTGTCCTCCTGTCCCTCAGTCCCCCTGTCCTTCTGTCCCCCTGTCCTCATGTCCTCCTGTCCCCCTGTCCTCCTGTTCCTCCTGTCCACAGTATGCAGTCCACCCGTTCAGAAAGGCCACCCTTGGAAGGGGTTGTGACAGTAATGTGATTTAACTCCCTTGGTGTTTATTGGGGGACATTTCTGGCTTCTGTTGATTTTCTTCAGTCTCCTACTTTGTCTTTCTCAAATTCTTTTTTCAGATATCGGAAAAAACCTTGACCGAAAGAAGTGTATCTGTCAAGACATAATATTTGTCCGTACATGTAGTATTATCTCAACACATAAAATCTGCTCTAAGGGATTGTGGTTTTCTCTGGGAAGAAAGAAAATGTGTACGTTTTTATTCTGGTCTTGTTTATCACACGACTATCTTACTTTACACTGTGTTCCACCATTAAAATACTGTAACAAACAACTGAATTATCTAGCTACTACCTTGATGTTCTCCACCCCACCACTCCAACCCTCCACCCCTCCATCCCTCCACCCCTCCATCCCTCCATCCCTCCATCCCTCCACCCCTCCATCCCTCCACCCCTCCATCCCTCCACCCCTCCATCCCTCCAACCCTCCACCCTTTCTCAACTACCCACTGGTGTGCAGCTGCTTGTTCACTCTGCCCGAGACAGAGTCCACCCTGCAGGTGTTCCCCTCTGCCCCGTCCTCCTCCAGGGCCATGCTGCAGCAGTTACTCTCTGCTGTGGGTAGGGCAGGGGCCGAGTCCCCCGACCCCATGGGCCTCTGGCAGCCCCCCGGCCCCCCCGGCTTCCACCGCACCCACAGCCTCCCCGCCAGCCGCAGCAGTGCCCCCCTCAGCTCCCTGCAGCGCAGCGCGTAGAGCAGAGGGTTCACGGCAGAGTTGACGAGACACAGTGTGCTGCAGAAGGCAAAGGCCCTCTGCTGGGGGCGGATTAAGGGGCTCCTCACGTCCGCCAGCATGAAGGCCAGCACAGGCAGCCAGCAGCCCACCATGATGAGCAGGATGAGCCCCAGCGTGCGCGCCAGGCGGATGTCCATCCTCATGCGGGACTGCCCCGCCGGCGCCCCCTTCAGGCCGCTCATGGAGGCCTCGTGCTGGTGCGCCCTCCACAGCACCAGGCCGTACGCCCCCAGGATGAGCACCAGCAACGCCAGGATGAAGCTGACCCAACACAGCACGTAGCGGGGGTGGATGTAGGGGAACAGGCCGGAGCAGCGCGGGCGGAGGTCGCTGGGGCAGCGCCAGCCCATCAGAGGCAGGAAGGAGATGAGGAGCACCAGGCTCCACAGGCCCAGCAGGGCAAGCAGGGCGCGGCGGCAGGTGAGCAGCGTGTGGTAGCGGGCCGCGTGGTGGATGCACACGTAGCGGTCCAACGCCGTCAGCAACAGGCTGCCCACAGAGCCGGAGAAGGCCAGCGTGACGCCGCCCAGCTTGAACAGGTACGCGGCCGGGCTGTCGCAGCGCTTGAACAGGTGGAAGTCCAGGAAGTTGATGGTGAAGAAACAGCTGGCAAAGATGTCCGCCAGGGCGAGGCTGGCGATGAACAGGTAGGAGGGGCGTCTCCGCAGGGGGGCGCTGGCCGCGATCACGCCCAGAACCAGCAGGTTCTCCAGGAGGGTGATGGGCCCGGCCAGGAAGCAGATAGAGCCGATGGCTACCTGCTCCGAATGCTTCAGAACCATGTAGTGATTCAGATCCTCACAGGGTTGGACTGCTGGGGTCATAAGAAGAGACAGAACACATTGAGCAGGTCTCAGTAGGGTTAGGGGTCAGGGGTCAAGGCCAGCAGAGATGTTTGATGACAGCATGCATCGGATGAGATAAGGCTGTGATCGTCATTTCAATGTCATTTATTTATAAGCTTAACATATACATACCCATGGGAAGAGCTGTAGGGCGGCTCTGATTGTCTGTGAGCACTGCTGAGGGCGTGTGTAGCTCCTCCCATCCCTCCATCTCTCCTTCAGAGCAAGTCACATTAAACACTCGGTCACAACAAGTCAGATTCTCTCTTCACATTAAACAATCTGAGCAACACCAACATGTGTGTGTGTGTCATTAGACACCAGCAGTATAACTACTCTGTTGTGGCATTAAAAAGAGAAGTTCTGGTATTAGTTTCAAATGTGACCACAAGATGGGAACATTTCTCTGCTTTCTGAAAACCATGAAGCTGAAAATTATGTTTTTCAGTTTCATGAAAGCAGACAGAGGAACCGCTTATAACAATTAGCAATAAAACATCATATTAATATGGGTAATATACAATATGTTCATTAACAAAACTCAGACCTCTTGATAAGAATAATCATAATGAATATAATACCTATTGGAAAAATAAATCAAGTAACATGAACAGGGAGAGAAGGAGGGGGAGAGAGAGAGAGAGCGAGAGTGATTGACAGGTTAAAAAAAAGGCCGCCCCCTTTCAGAATTAAAAGAAGTCCCCGATGTAAATAACCACATTTATACAAATGATCAATACTCCACCAGCATTCTCCAGAAAATTCCCCCCTGCAGGAGAATCACACTTTCTCTCTGTGACAAATGAGTTCCCCTTGCAACCAGGATACATTTCTTTTAATCCAGTTCTAACTGAGCATCATGACTGTTTAGCCTATTAGTGATTATGATGTCTGGGAGGAAAGAGCGGAGATGACGTTTCAGGAGACATCTGCCTCCCTGTGGAGGACGCTGTGAGAGGTTCCTGCTTTCTGCTTACTGCCTCTTACCGCTTCTTACTGCCTCTTACTGCTTCTTACTGCCTCTTCCCAGGCTCTTACTGCCTCTTCCCAGGCTCTTACTGCCTCTTATTGCCTCTTCCCAGCCTCTTACTGCCTCTTACCACTTCTTACTGCCTCTCCCCAGCCTCTTACTGCCTCTTATTGCCTCTTCCCAGCCTCTTACTGCCTATTACTGCCTATCCCCAGCCTCTTACTGCCTTTTACTGCCTCTTACTGCCTATCCCCAGCCTCTTACTGCCTCTTACTGCCTCTCTCCAGCCTCTGACTGCCTCTTACTGCCTCTTCCCAGCCTCTTACTGCCTATCCCCAGCCTCTTACTGCCTCTCTCCAGCCTCTTACTGCCTCTTCCCAGCCTCTTACTGCCTCTCCCCAGCCTCTTACGTCCTCTTACTGCCTCTTACTGTCTCTTTCCAGCCTCTTACTGCCTCTCCCCAGCCTCTTACTGCCTCTTCCCAGCCTCTTGCCTCTTACTGCCTCTCCCCAGCCTTGTACTGCCTCTTACTGCCGCCTGCTTCTCTGCGGACACCCAGGACACATCCTCACCTGCTGCTGGTTAAAGCAAGACGTTGTTCTGGTCATATGTCTTGTCTTGACTCATTAGACAATAATTTTACAGTTTAAATGTTGCAAAGCATGAAGCAATTACTTATTTCATCATTGTTCTATTCTGCTTTGTTTCTAAAGAGAGATACTTTCTTGCGTAAAAAAAAGTTATACATTTTCAGTTTGAGCATTTGACCCAGACCCCAGATTCCCATTAAAAACATGTTCAACAACAATCCAATGCAATATAGTTTGTGTATGAATTATTACATACAGTTTTTCATTACACTTCAACAGTTTAAGATCATTTCAAATATTTCAATACTTCATAATTCATCATTCTTACCACAAACCTAATGCAGCTGTGATTATGTTGGAGAGTTAGTGATATTGAGCAGCAGCGAGCCTGGTCTTACCTCTCTCTGTCTGGGCTGCTGCAGAACCTCTGTCCCCAGCATCAGCTCTCACTCACTGGGCTGCTGCAGAACTTCTGTCCCCTCAGCACCATGAGGAAGGGAGGGAGGGGGGAGGGGGGCAGGTCTCATAAACCACATCCTGATCTCTCTCCCTCGCTCTCTGTCTCTCTCTACCTCTCTCTCTGTCTCTCTCTACCTCTCTCTCTCTCCCTCTCTCTGTCTCTCCCTCTCTGTCTCCCTCCCTCCCTCTCTCTCTCTCTCTCTCTCTCTCTCCCTCTCTCTCTCTCTCTCTCTCTCTCCCTCCCTCCCCCCCCCCTCTCTCTCTGTCTCCCTCCCTCCCTCTCTCTCTCTCTCTCTGTCTCTCTCTCTCTCTCCCTCCCCCTCTCTCTCTCTCTCTCTCTCTCTCTCTCTCTCTCTCTCTCTCTCCCTCCCCCCCTCTCTCTCTCTCTCTCTCTCTCTCTGTCTCCCTCCCTCCCTCTCTCTCTCTCTCTCTCTCTCTCTCTCTCTCTCTCCTCCCCCCCCCCCCCTCTCTCTCTCTCTCTCCCTGCCCCCCTCTCTCTCTCTCTCTCTCTCTCTCTCTCTCTCTCCCTCCCTCTCTCTCTCTCCCTCTGTCTCTCTCCCTCTCTCTCTCTCTCCCTCTCTCTCTCTCTCTCTCTCTCTCTCAACGTGTGTGTTGCCCACACGTTTCTACAAAAGAGGAAATGGGTGACTGGCGATGTACATCCAACCCACATGAATGTTTGCAAATACTGTACAGCTCTTCCTTTATTGAAGTCATATTGTACACATTTTATGTTCTATAGTATTCTTTATTATAATTTGTATCGTATTGTAAATGTATTTATTTTTTATTTCAGTGCTTGTTTTAGTTCCTATGTTTCTTGTTGTGCACCAGTCGAGTGTTACCAAGTTGAACTGGTTCAACTCACTCCTCAGTTTTAACACCACCCGCACGGGCCATCGTAGAGCTAGCTACCCCACCCGCACGGTCCATCGTAGAGCTAGCTACACCACCCGCACGGGCCATCGTAGAGCTAGCTGAGGGTGGTGTAGCTGTTTAAAGTGGTGTTGGTAAAGGTGGTGGTGTTGGTAAGTCAGAGGAGGGAGCGACATGTTTACTGCTGGACCCTCCTGGACCCGACATCCTGACCCTAACCCTGGACCCACCGTCCTAACCCTGACCCATGGTCCTAACCCTGGCCCTAGACCCACCATCCTAACCCTGACCCACCATCCTGACCCTAACCCTGGACCCACCGTCCTAACCCTGACCCACCATCTAACCCTGATCCTGGACCCACCATCCTAACCCTAACCCTGGACCCACCATCCTGACCCTGACCCACCATCTAACCCTGATCCTGGACCCACCATCCTAACCCTGACCCTGACCCACCATCCTGACCCTGACCCACCATCTAACCCTGATCCTGGACCCACCATCCTAACCCTGACCCTGACCCACCATCCTGACCCTGACCCACCATATAACCCTGATCCTGGACCCACCATCCTAACCCTGACCCTGACCCACCGTCCTGACCCTGGACCCACAGCCTGGACCCACAGCCTGGACCCACAGCCTGGACCCACAGCCTGGACCCACAGCCTGCACCCACAGCCTGGACCCACAGCCTGTGAAGAACAGGTTCAGTCTGATGGAAGAATTCAGGAGGTTTATGTTTCTGACACGAGAGAACTTGTTTTGCAACGTCTTGAAGACGCTTGGCTTGAGTCTCAAAAACTGGATGTGTTGCTTCATTTACTGGATGGGAAGACAAGTCATACTTTTCCATTTCTTCATTCAGCAGTTTGGGGTCAACGGTTTTATCTAAAACAACACACATCTGGTACAGAACACAGCACAGTAGAAGTAGAGTGTGTGTTTGGCTTTTATAACTAATACATCTCCTTCTGAACATGGAACACAGACTCCTCACGAGGGAACATTCTAATGGAAATCAGTCCAACTAATTTAAGAACGTGTCCTTCAGCAAAGAATCATTCAGTACCATCAGAAACTATCTAATCAGGTTACAAGAGCCTTTGCCCAAAGGAAAAACTAAACTGATTATTGTACTATTTTGAATTCACAATGCATGTTAAAAGTGTAGTAAGTAGGGCCACACTGGTGTCAGTAGGCCTTCCTTTGTCCAGACAGACAGGCAGACAGACAGACAGAGGCAGACAGACAAAAAAAATAAAGCGGTTGTTTGGTCCGCACCAGAGTTCGATTCACACCACCCCAAATGAATCGCATTAAGGGGATGAACGCTCCAGGGTTCGGTTCACACCACCCCAAATGAATCTCATTAAGGGGATGAACGCTCCAGGGTTCGGTTCAACCAGACTAAACAAGGTTGGTGTGAACCTGCCCTTAGTCTGTATGATGCAACTGTGTCACAAAGGGGTGTTATAAATACTTTCACACACAACCATGATGGTGTAAGGTGTGTGTACTGTGTGTGTGTTCAGGGGGAGTGAGTATGTGGTGGAGGTATATATCTGGACAGTGTGTGTGGTGGGGGTATATATCTGGACAGTGTGTGTGGTGGAGGTATATATCTGGACAGTGTGTTTGGTGGGGGTGTATATCTGGACAGTGTGTGTGGTGGGGGTATATATCTGGACAGTGTGTTTGGTGGAGGTATATATCTGGACAGTGCGTGTGGTGGAGGTATATATCTGGACAGTGTGTGTGGTGGAGGTATATATCTGGACAGTGTGTGTGGTGGAGGTATATATCTGGACAGTGCGTGTGGTGGGGGTATATATCTGGACAGTGTGTGTGGTGGGGGTATATATCTGGACAGTGTGTGTGGTGGAGGTATATATCTGGACAGTGTGTGTGGTGGAGGTATATATCTGGACAGTGTGTTTGGTGGGGGTATATATCTGGACAGTGTGTGTGGTGGGGGTATATATCTGGACAGTGTGTTTGGTGGAGGTATATATCTGGACAGTGTGTGTGGTGGGGGTATATATCTGGACAGTGTGTGTGGTGGAGGTATATATCCGTACAGTGTGTCTGGTGAGGGTATATATCCGGACAGTGCGTGTGGTGGGGGTATATATCTGGACAGTGTGTGTGGTGGGGGTATATATCTGGACAGTGTGTGTGGTGGAGGTATATATCTGGACAGTGCGTGTGGTGGAGGTATATATCTGGACAGTGCGTGTGGTGGGGGTATATATCTGGACAGTGTGTGTGGTGGGGGTATATATCTGGACAGTGTGTGTGGTGGAGGTATATATCTGGACAGTGTGTGTGGTGGGGATATATATCTGGACAGTGTGTGTGGTGGGGATATATATCTGGACAGTGTGTGTGGTGGAGGTATATATCTGGACAGTGTGTGTGGTGGAGGTATATATCTGGACAGTGTGTGTGGTGGAGGTATATATCTGGACAGTGTGTGTGGTGGAGGTATATATCTGGACAGTGTGTTTGGTGGGGGTATATATCTAGACAGTGTGTGTGGTGGGGGTATATATCTGGACAGTGTGTGTGGTGGGGGTATATATCTGGACAGTGTGTGTGGTGGAGGTATATATCTGGACAGTGTGTGTGGTGGAGGTATATATCTGGACAGTGTGTTTGGTGGGGGTATATATCTAGACAGTGTGTGTGGTGGGGGTATATATCTGGACAGTGCGTGTGGTGGAGGTATATATCAGAATAAGAATAAGAAATCAGAATCAGAAAGGGTTTTAATCGCCATGAAAGTTTGCACAGACATGGAATTTACTTTGGCAGGAAGGTGCATACATTAAACGTATAAGAATCTTAAAACTTAAATACATGATCTAACTATACTAAAGGTACAAGTCTAACTAATACTAAAGGGATTTATAATTTAAAAACTAAATATATATAAAATGTAATGAAATATAAAGTAGCCTTAATTTACAATATAAAAATACAAAGAATACAAATAGTACAAATTGCAATGTGGCAAGGTATCATTGTGCAGTTTGTTATTAGAGTCAGTGTGAGCCCTTGGCCTTGTTGAAGAGGCCAATAGCGTATGGGAATTGGTCCTGATGGACCGCAGCCTTCTGCCGGAGGGGAGTGGCTGAAACAGAGTGCGTCCGACATATCTGGACAGTGCATGTGGTGGAGGTATATATCTGGACAGTGTGTGTGGTGGGGGTATATATCTGGACAGTGTGTGGTGGAGGTATATATCTGGACAGTGTGTGTGGTGGAGGTATATATCTGGACAGTGCGTGTGGTGGAGGTATATATCTGGACAGTGCGTGTGGTGGAGGTATATATCTGGACAGTGTGTGTGGTGGGGGTATATATCTGGACAGTGTGTTTGGTGGAGGTATATATCTGGACAGTGTGTGTGGTGGAGGTATATATCTGGACAGTGCGTGTGGTGGAGGTATATATCTGGACAGTGCGTGTGGTGGGGGTATATATCTGGACAGTGCGTGTGGTGGGGGTATATATCTGGACAGTGTGTGTGGTGGGGGTATATATCTGGACAGTGTGTGTGGTGGAGGTATATATCTGGACAGTGTGTGTGGTGGAGGTATATATCTGGACAGTGCGTGTGGTGGAGGTGTATATCTGGACAGTGTGTGTGGTGGAGGTGTATATCTGGACAGTGTGTGTGGTGGGGATATATATCTGGACAGTGTGTGTGGTGGAGGTATATATCTGGACAGTGTGTGTGGTGGAGGTATATATCTGGACAGTGTGTGTGGTGGGGGTATATATCTGGACAGTGTGTGTGGTGGGGGTATATATCTGGACAGTGTGTTTGGTGGAGGTATATATCTGGACAGTGTGTGTGGTGGAGGTATATATCAGGACAGTGTGTTTGGTGGAGGTATATATCTGGACAGTGCGTGTGGTGGAGGTATATATCTGGACAGTGTGTGTGGTGGGGGTATATATCTGGACAGTGTGTGTGGTGGGGGTATATATCTGGACAGTGTGTGTGGTGGAGGTATATATCTGGACAGTGTGTGTGGTGGGGGTATATATCTGGACAGTGTGTTTGGTGGAGGTATATATCTGGACAGTGCGTGTGGTGGAGGTATATATCTGGACAGTGTGTGTGGTGGGGGTATATATCTGGACAGTGTGTGTGGTGGAGGTATATATCCGTACAGTGTGTCTGGTGAGGGTATATATCTGGACAGTGTGTGTGGTGGGGGTATATATCTGGACAGTGTGTGTGGTGGGGGTATATATCTGGACAGTGTGTGTGGTGGGGATATATATCTGGACAGTGTGTGTGGTGGGGGTATATATCTGGACAGTGTGTGTGGTGGGGGTATATATCTGGACAGTGTGTGTGGTGGGGGTATATATCTGGACAGTGTGTGTGGTGGGGGTATATATCTGGACAGTGTGTTTGGTGGAGGTATATATCTGGACAGTGTGTGTGGTGGAGGTATATATCTGGACAGTGTGTGTGGTGGGGGTATATATCTGGACAGTGCGTGTGGTGGAGGTGTATATCTGGACAGTGTGTGTGGTGGAGGTGTATATCTGGACAGTGTGTGTGGTGGGGATATATATCTGGACAGTGTGTGTGGTGGGGATATATATCTGGACAGTGTGTGTGTCAGTTGGAGCTACCAGATGGCAGGGTGCATGACAGTACAGGTGGCAGGGTGCATGAAACACAGTTTACCTACAGCTCTGTGGCCTGTCACATTTACCCCCTGGATCCTTCCTTCACCACCACCTCCTCTCCTCCCTCCTCTCTCCCTGTTCCCTCCCTCCTCCTCCTCTCCTCCCTCTCCCTCCCCCCTCCTTCCTGCTCCATTGTGACCTGTAGAGCTGCTTCCAGCGACCTCATTTCCAAACTTAACTCCCCAGGAAGTATCAGCAGGAAATGGCAGTGGCCTGCTGGGGGGAGGGGCCAGTCCTCTCGTAACACCATGTTTACACAACAGGCTGACATGGAACTGTGAGCCACAAGCAGGTCACAAACAGGAGCCTGCTAATTGGACTTTACCCCCTCGTAACAGGGGCATAACCCCGCTTGACGACACATACCTGGACCTGCCATATCTCTGTACAACATACCTGCTCTTATAACCTAGAGGATCTCTGTTAGACGTGATGGTGGTGTACATCACCCTGCAAGGAAACAGCACAGCCACACGGCTGACAGAGACACACCGCAGGAGGAAGTGGCCTGGCTCTCTCCACTGTCAGCTGGGCTCCCTGGCCAGGAGAAACAAACGTGATTAGAAGCCAGCAGAGCCAGCCTGCAGACTGACAGCTCATTACCAGACAGGATGCAGAGCTCCCACACCTGCCCACGTCATGACATGGAAACACTGTCGTTTACAGTGCTCCTTCTGCAGGCTCCATGTCAAACGGTCAAAGGTCAAAACCTCCGTGTGACATATATTTGATCAAGTACAGTATTTATTTGCATATTAGAAATAATGTGCAGGGCTCAAAATTGCGACAATTTTGATCGCATATACTCCCGGAATTGTACCTGTGACCTCAAAATATATTTGGGAACATTTGTGCGAGTGCAAATAATCGTTTGAGACCTGTTTTTATTTCTTAACAAAACGCTTGCAAATTAGCCTCCTGCACAGTATGTGCCTGCTGTGAGCTGATACAGTGACCGGTCCACCGTTCTGTCCAACATTACATAACCAGCTAAACTTCATCTTTGCGTTATTAACTTTAATGCAGATTTTACATATACACAGATTTACACAGTGTGTAGGCCAAATTCAATTGTGCAGAAACTGTTGCAGTTTATCATTTCAGAGAATAACAATCCTTGTTATTAAGACACCACATTCAAGTTTATATTGATCATCAGACACAGGCATTAATAGAAAGAATAATAGCTTTATTTGATTCAGAACTAAGTGATACTGGTCCATAAATCATTGAAGTAAGCTAAGCCTCATGTATGATGAAGAACAAGCATGTCTGTCTCCTAACGGCAGAGAGATAAAAGAGTCTTGAGGAAGATGCGCTGCTGATCTGACTGGAGGCTGTTAGAGGCATGATAGGCATGTTTTGTGATCTTTGTTTGAAAGGATTCAAACCAAAATATTTTACTGTCAAAGCTTTATATTTATTATCAGGATGTGAAGTTTATTTCAGCAAATATGACAAAAAGTACTTCTCAACAACATTGCCTACCCTGACTTCAACCTTCACACCAAACAGCCGTCTCAACTAAGGACTTCTCCCCACACCTGCACCCCCCCCCCCCCCCCCCCACACACACACACACACACACACACACTTCTCCCCCTGGTGGGTGCCAACGAGAACAGAGACCTACTTTGAAGTCAATAGCCTTGGCCAAGTTTTACACCAGTTGGTTATGCAAGTGTCAGGAGGAGAAAGGGCTGTGTGTGTGTGTGTGTGTGTGTGTGTGGGGGGGGGGGGGGTATTAGAAATTGTTGCTGTAACATGTAAAATGTTACTGTAACACCCCTAGTACTGTATACATCCTGTAACACCCTAGTACTGTAACACGCCTAGTACTGTATACATCCTGTAACACCCCTAGTACTGTAACACCCCTAGTACTGTATACATCCTGTAACACCCCTTGTACTGTAACACCCCTAGTTCTGTATACATCCTGTAACACCCCTTGTACTGTAACACCCCTAGTACTGTATACATCCTGTAACACCCCTTGTACTGTAACACCCCTAGTACTGTATACATCCTGTAACACCCCTAGTACTGTAACACCCCTAGTACTATAACACCCCTAGTACTGTAACACCCCTAGTACTGTAACACCCCTAGTACTGTATACATCCTGTAACACCCCTAGTACTGTAACACCCCTAGTACTGTATACATCCTGTAACACCCCTTGTACTGTAACACCCCTAGTTCTGTATACATCCTGTAACACCCCTTGTACTGTAACACCCCTAGTACTGTATACATCCTGTAACACCCCTAGTACTGTAACACCCCATGTACTGTCACACCCCTAGTACTGTATACATCCTGTAACACCCCTAGTACTGTAACACCCCTAGTACTGTATACATCCTGTAACACCCCTAGTACTGTAACACCCCATGTACTGTCACACCCCTAGTACTGTATACATCCTGTAACACCCCTAGTACTGTAACACCCCTAGTACTGTATACATCCTGTAACACCCCTAGTACTGTATACATACTGTAACACCCTAGTACTGTAACACCCCTAGTACTGTATACATACTGCAACACCCCTAGCCAGGATATTAATAGGAAGTCGGGAGTCAAACGGTGGGAGCGCTGGGGTGTTTATTAACAATACACAGACAGTTGTGGGCCACTGTCTACGGCTTAACTTAGATCAGTAAAATGCCTAATAACGCTGCTAACCTAATACTGTAGCCTGACTAACTGCTTAACTACAGGCATTGTCGCACTCAAGAATGGAGTAAAACAGAAGAGAGCGAGGCCCACCAAAACACCCCTATATATAGGCTACAGCCAAAAGACCCCCTGGACCCCCCCCCCCCCCCCCAAGCTATTCAACAAGCCCCGAAGAGTCTCCAATAAGAACCTGAACATTTAACATTAACTTAAATTAATGTCCAATAACACAGGGTCGCCACAGTACGATACACTTGGGAAATGGTTCAGCAATATAAGCATTGTTGATCCTATCACATAAGACAATCTACTGGGTAACAAATGTTTTTAGAGCAAACAATTATAACAACACAGGGTATATGTTGATTGCAGGGGCCTGGGGCCCGTCGCTTATTACATCCGAGATCAAATGACACATTCAAGATGACATCATCTTGCTTATCATGATCTGGCTAATTCGGTTCTTGTTGTTTACTTGTTGTTTATGATTAGTATAGTTGGATTGAGTTATACGTTGGTCTAAAAGGGGGTATGTATCGATAGTAGAAACCTTGATCAGCAACGCTGCTATTGGCTGCTCAAATAAATCTATGGCTGCTCACCGTGGCCAAAATGAGTGGCCTGTTTTGTCCGCAACAGAGCCAACAGAGCAACAGCTTGCTCGAAGGTTACTCCGAATTTGAAGATTTTATCAGAACACCTCAAAGTCTGCAAAATCCAAGAAAGAGGGCTGGCAGAAAGTAGCAGAACAAATTAAATGTAGAGGAGTGACCACGCGTTTTATCGCTTATTACGGTAAGCTAGGCCTATGTTTTTTTTTTTTTTCATACTTTCATATTTTCATTTATCATCTTTAATGGCTTTATGATGTGATTTCAACAAATGTATTATGTAAATGACACCCTCACAAAAAAACGATAGGCTATCCTCTAAAAAAGTATAGGCTAGCATACTGTATCGCGCTGTGCTTAAGGAGCCTATCTATCACGCAATGAGCAATTAATTCGGTTTCATGTTAAATTCTGCTAATTGGGTGTGCTCAAGCCTTCGGCGAGAGCACAACCTTTGTTCTCTCACATATATATTTTTTTATTGTGAGAATGCTGTTAAGCATTCTCACTATTGTTTTCCTGTTTCTCTTTATTATTATTATTATTATATATTATATCAACTTCTTAGTTCTTCCGCCGTTTTTTGGCCTTTAACTAGTTCTGCATACTTTCACCGATTCCTACAATTTTTGTATCAAAACGTTCAGCTCCTTCAGGAGATGTTGGCTATGACTTTTGGTATTTCTCACTTTTATACTTTTTAAGACATTAAGGTTTTTGTGCAAATTATTCTCCCATTAAAAGTAATGGTAAATCCTTTCAAATCATTAAAAAGCTTCCTCTTTCAAACGTAACTATTTCAGCATACTTTCAGCTAGAGACACCATTCAACCTTTAAAATGTTCACAAGACATTCAGCTATTCCCAAATGATTCAGCTTTTTCAAATATTCAGCCAATTTTGAATTATGACAGTTTGAAATACATTAAAATGTTTGCTCCTTCTTGATTTTTATGAATGCCAGCAGAGTGGCACACTCTGCTGGCTGCTCTTTTTCTGATATTCAACTAAATTGTCAAACAAATTCCTCTAACGTTCATATAGTTTAACGTACAGAAACAAGTTATACCTTAAAATGTAGGAAAAATTGTCCTCTTTCAGCCAATGTAACTACTAAAGAGCTCACATTTACAGATTTTCAGCTATGGGCCTTGAAGCGAGAGCAGCCTTTCAAATTATCTCACTAACTTCAATGGAGAGGTGGGTAAAATCCGTCAGAGAAAGCAGGAAGGAAGACGATTTCGAAACTGCCGGTAGAGACATATTTCTGACCACACATACATATAAAGGACATCTATAGTTTCGGCAGAGTCTTGGGTCTCGGAAAATATCCTCATTTTATTGATTGGACGTGTAGTTTTGTGTCTAGGTCAACTTGTTTGAGGTGTGGATGCTAGGTAAATGTTTGTTTTTCTCTCTGCCTAGCTCGTTAGCGATCACAGCTGCTCCATCGCCGGCAACCAAACAAACACGCACCAGGAAAGCAAAAGGAACACGTTTTTGAAACTGCAGGTAGAGTCGTATTTCTGACTGCACAGACATATAAAGAATATCTCTGGTTTCGGCAGAGTCTTGGGTCTCGGAAAATATCCTTATATTTTGGATTGGACGTACAGTTTTGCGTCTAGGTTATCTTGTTTGAGGTGTGGATTCTAGCTACATTTCTCTTATTCTCTGCCCTCAGCGAGTTAGCAATCATAGCTGCACCATCACCGTAACGACAGACACGCACCACTCAGTCTCTCACACAGGTGATTGGTACGTTTACTTGACCATGAGAAACACGATTACTAGCAATTGTCGGTTTATGCCAATAATACGATTACTCCGTTTACATGTGTAATTAGTTATGCGATTACTCAATAAACACGTCTACATGATTCTTTTTTATTAATCGTTGTATGCTCCACCGACAAAACTTGCACCATCATCCTTCTGCAACAAAGTGTCACCGTGTCTTCCTGTATCGGCCCTACTGCTGTATGTTTCATTCCATCAACACATTGAATCCAACTAAGAAAGCCGAGTAAACGCATAGGCTACATCTGCTACTGCTAATACTATCCCAACTATAATTTAATCTGTTAAAACGATAATATTCTTGTTACGACTAGCTAGCCTACTTCTTCTGTTTAACAGTTCAGCTTTCAGCTTCTCCCACATTGTAGGCTATTTTAGATCTTAGCTTTGTTAAGATGATGCAGTTCAGCTTCCACACTGCCTCTTTTGTGTGACTCACACATTTTTGAAATTCATTTCAGCTTGCGGGTATTTTCTCATTTCTCACTTCTATACTTTTTAAAATATTAAGGTTTTTGTGCAAATTATTCTCCCTTTAAAAGTAATGGTAAATCCTTTCAAATCATTGTTGGAATGCTGCTCCAGCCCCTTTCAAAAATACCTTTCGGTTGCTTTGAAGCTTCATCTTATAACTTTCTACAAAATTTTCACTATTTTCAGCTTTTTTAGCATGGTCAGCTATCCCCATTCAGGTTTTCAGCATTCTCATTGCTGTTTCGCAGGAACAGCCTTTTCTAGTTATTATTTATTTTCGCCCCCCTAAGGATCAGTCAATATTTGGACTACATACACAACGGCGGTGCCAAAAGGTTCGTCTTGGTAGCGATTGCGTTGGTTGTATTTTTATTTATGTTCCGTTGCATGGTTTAAGTAGAAATTGCGTTTTTGTGGTGAAAAGTGAAGCTAACGGTGGCTAATTTGCTAGCCACAGTCACTGACGTTACTAACGTCTCTACGTCACGAAAACACGCGTGACTACCTGTAGCAGAACATTCGTTTCACATCCGTTAACTTGGGGGATAGCTAGGCTAACTATAGCTTTACTGCAAGGCAGCTGCAGAAACGCCACAAGAAAAGAGGCCAGGGTGATAACTATTTACTCATTTTACTTTGTGATGTGAAACACAATTATGAAATGTAATGTACAATATTAGCTGATATTATTAAGGAAGTAGGCCCACATCTACTTTTGGAAACGGTAGTCTACTATTTCACTGAAGCATTAGCATCATGACATTAGCCTCTGTTGCCCGGGCAACACATACTACAGTGGTCTATGATGCATCTGTTTTCAATCTTTAAAATAAACATTCCTCACAAATACATTTTCGTTGTAGGATTTATTATTACATTACAAGTAAACGATTTGTGGGTGAAATTATCATTACCTGTGGTTTCAAACCAGTGTTGCTCACTGCAACGCTGAAGCCTACGCGAGACACTACAAAAACATCTACACAGCTGTAGGAAGTCAAACGGCGACAGAACATGTTCGGCACTCCCCTTACTTCTATCAAAAGTCTATCTAACTACTAACCTGAACTTCATTGCCACAGCCTAAACGTTGTCAATCTGTTCATGAAAATTATTAATTTCAGCCTAAACAGTACAACGGAACGTTAAATCCAATTCAACCAACGCAATCGCTACCAAGACGAACACAGCAGTAGTCTACTAGTACTGTACCATAGTAGTACAATTTACCGGGGCAGCTTCTCCACACAGGGCTATATCGCATTTTGCGTTGTTACTGACAATGATCGCTACCAGTGAACTTTTTATGAATGAGCGATTTTCCACTAAATAAATGTCAAGCTTATTTACGCTTTGGGGGGCATATTTTCAGTTAGCAGATGGTACTGTTTGAATCGCGATTCCATCTTCTACTACCGGGTAACGTCGTAGAATAATCTTCAAAGGGGGTTCTTTATTAATGAATGAATGCAATGAGTAGGCTACATGCCTGAAAATATCACGAGAAGGGAAAAACTTAAAATGACGTTTAAGTCATAGAGATTAGGTCAATTTTTACACCGGTCTGCCAAATTTATTCGTTTTGATTCAACGATGAGGCTGCCTCTTGCAGAGGAAATGAGAAGACATCTATTTCATTCAACACTTCACTCGTATTTTCAGTTGTAAATGAGCAGCAAAAAAAAAAATGCTTTTAAATCTATTTAATCTTTATAAATAATAAGTATGCATTTTCATGTAAAATATACAGAAATCAGTTGTAAAAATGTCATTCAAAAACGGACCCCTGTGCAACCGACGCAAGCAAGCACACCCTACAATTTCCCCAGAAATTGTACACTCTCTAGTTATTCTTGCACCTTCTGCAACAGGTTCCTGTAGTAAAAGCGGACAAGACATGTCTGTGACAGACTTCCTGTATCACCTCTGCTTGTAAAGCCTCATTCTAATCGTGTTTACATAAAATAAACCTGCTCCCGAGCAGGTTTAAGTTTACGGACCTGTTGCTATGACAGCAAGTCCAGGGGGCTATTGCACAAAAGCAGAATAAAGATATCCAGGATAACTGAAAAAGCGCAGCTTGACTTAGTGTTATCCACTCATCGCGGCTGAATCGGTTGCACGTTTGCCAAGCCAGGATGAGAAGGTGGCGCTATGTCAATCCAGGTGTACATAGTTGGGATAAGTGCACCTTCGCGGATTTCTTAAATAGACCATGGTATCGATCACAAATTCACTGATGCAGAAATGGAGAAGACGCGTGCAGCATATTTTTCACCCGCTGAGCAGAAATTAATAATGGAGATGTATGAGGAGGTGAAGCATATTTGCAAAAAGGGGAATACGGAAGACGTTATTAAACAGCGAGAACAAGCCTGGCAGACAATCGCTGACCGACTGAATGCGTAAGTAGCCTATTTAAAAATATGAGGAGCGTTTAATTCGGATGTGTGTGCAGTCCAGCGCACCAATGACATTAGGGAAACCTGTAACACAAAATAGTCTGAGTATTTGGTGACTGTTCTAACGTAACGCTTTTTGTAATCTATAATTCTTGTTACCTGCAATCTTGTGGAAATCCTCCTTGATGTAACACATTCTTCTACCTTTATTCAAGGTTTCGGCATCTCCCACGGCATATAAAAACATGCCGCTTGCGAAAAAGCGCAGTGCCACACAGACCAACTGTGGGATGGTGAGAGCATGGCTTCGCCCTGTGCGGTGCTGAATTTTGGGACCCAGCAGTCTACACAAATAATGGATCCCATCTCCAGAAAACCTATACCTCTCATGCAGGTACTCGTCCGAAAAAGCCAAAGGGTCAGATCTGTCACGTCTGAAAGCACGTCTCATTATCAGTGCTTCGTCGTCCAACACGTCAGTAAGAAATGGGCATGCCATGGTGCAAGAAGAAACACAGGTGAATAGGACTTTATATATCGCCTTCATCACTGACTTTATTGAAATCACCGTTGCAACTTCGTCAACCATTTCTAAACATCTAAAAACTGCAATAGTAGGCTAGGGTTTAAAATCAAACTCGTGACACCAATAGTGACAAGTAAAGCATGTTAATATAAATAAATCCGAACACATTCAGATGACAACGGAATAACTGTTAAAAATGTTTATTTCGGATCAGAGCGGCAGCTGATTTAACACATGAGACTCCAGAATTAATCTTAGCCTGGCTGTTAGCCTGCTCTGGAGCAGGCTAGCTGCAAAGAATAAATCTCCATGGTTACTTGGCTGGGTTTAATTCAACCTGCTTTCGTGCAACCTAGTCAAAGCTAAATTCATCCAGGATAACTTGAATATCCCGACTTAATCACTTATCCTGGTTTCGTGCAATAGCCCCCTGGATGAGCTTCGAAGAACCGAACAATCCAAGATAATGACAATTCGTCAACAATCAAATCCAGCTAACTGAGTTAGCGACGTACGGAGAACTGGCCCCTGTACTACGAATCAAGATCAACAAGTAGTAGGCAATACTTGCACATATTTTAAGGCCAACAAGTACAAGGCTGAATTGCCTGAGTCAGTCCCTTTTGTAGGATATTGGTATAGCTACAAAGGGCCTATAGAACAATGAAATTGCTTGCAGCCAACAGGAAGAAAGATTAGTCAAAGAACTGGGGGGGCCCTCTCCAGCTATCAGGGTCGCCCCATGATGGAAGGAGTGGAAGGGGGCATTTCTTCAGACCCTGGTGGCAGCAGCTCGGAAACCCAGGCATATGTATGTTTTAAGTAATCTATGTGACCATGTTCATTCAACAATTATTTACGAATATTGTAGGAGTGAAATGTACTGTTCTCTGCAGTGACAGGAAATACAGTGGTGTTGCTGCCACCACCCATTGTTGTCCCACTGTGCCATACAGAGGTAACAGTGAAAACTAATAGTCATACGCCAGTTTGTATGCCATATGTGGTTGCTGAATATTGCTCAAATATGCCATTTACTTTCTCAAGTGGAGGTCCTAGATGATCAGGAAACTGTGTCTGCCTGCTCAGAGAGCATTTTGGGGGTACACTTTTGAGTTTTATTTACCACTTGCAACACAGATGGTGAGAGTGTGTGAACGTGTGGCTGTGATTGAAGTGTCTGTAATGACTTGCTAGTGGTGGTGGTCTGAACATGAGACACAAGTCCTTAAAGTGCTCATTTCAAATATGACTCAATTTATTAAATTGCTATGGTGTTAAACTCAGCAGGAAGAGGAACGTCTTCCTCCCCCTGAGCCTAGGGCCTCCACTTCAAGGTCAAGACAAAGACATAAGACTCCCATAATGAGCACTACGCGCTGTGCGTAGGGCACCAAGTCCTGAGGGGGCACCAAAAAATTGCCAACTCAAGAATCATCATAGTACTAATAATTATAATGCCGATATTATATCAGTATATAAATATTAGGCATGTATATCACAAAACAGGCAGAACAAGAGATATATTTAATTGCTCAAAAAAAGTTATGATGGCCCCCCCCCCCCAAAAAAAAAAAATACACACTCAACTTCCCAAGCTCGCCGTGGGTGCCCTGTCCTATCTCAGTGGCCTGACGAACTTTGACAGTAGGGTCGACTTTTCGAAAATGGCCTCAAAAAGACAACAGGAGTCAGGGGCGGAAATAAGAAAGAGAAAGAAACTGCGAAATGATGCCCGTGCATCACTTTCAGGTAAGTCCATGTTTAATCATTGTTAAATACGGGAAATGTGCTGCTAATTTAATGGTAAGCCTATGCATACACCTCGAACTAGCTGACGTTATTGCCAATGTTAGCACACTCAAATATGTTAGGTGCAAGCTAAATTGAGATTTTACTGTTAAACATTATCTATGCATTTTACAAGTAACTGACGCCAGCTAGCTTTTACTTTACATTCTATGATGCTTTTATATTCGATTTATCAAATAGTTTTTAAATTAGTAATAAAGGTGGAGAGCTCCTTGGCTGCATGCTTTCAGTTTTAAATGTTTATCATTTGGAACTAAGAAAGTAAGGGTGGGGCTGAAGCATTAAGAGACAAAAATACATCACCTTCACTAGACAAGGTTTTACCAATTGAAAAACGGCTGTTTATTTTACATGAAGCTCCAAAACTATTTTGCGTTCAAATAAAGGCCAACATTTTTCGCTCGCGCGTGTTGCGCGCTCGCATTACGTTGGGAACTCCGTAACTAGCATCACATCACACAGAATGTGGATGCATTGGCAGGGCAGCTGTGGTGGCGTATACGGGGGCCGGTTCTGGTGGGCCGGTCTGGATCAAAGTCCAGGGCCTATTTTTTACTCCCAGTCCGTCCCTGCCAAGCCCTGATCAACCACCCTCAACCAGATGTTTAGGGACAGATACACGGCAGAGAACCACCACCTCTGAATAGGTGTTACATTGTGATGCTGCTGTTGTGTTAGGCTATTGGTGTTGAGTTATATGTTTGGTAATAAAAAGTTAAACTGGCAAAAAGAATCTGGTTTTTTTAGGGGGGGGGGGGGGGGGCATCATAAAGGAATTATGCTTAGGGCACCAAAATGGCAGCGGCACTGAGTGAAGTCCTGTGGAGGCGGGCCCCCCCAGTTTTCTTTGCCTAATTTTTCTTCCTGTTGGCTGCAAGCAATTTCATTGTTCTATAGGCCCTTTGTAGCTATACCAATATCCTACAAAAGTGACTGACTCAGGCAATTCAGCCTTGTACTTGTTGGCCTTAAAATATGTGCAAGTAGGTATTGCCTACTGCTATTTACCGTTTTGAATAATGGTTTTATATTAATTTTTTATTTGCTCCCACGATCGTTTGCCACTGCCAGGGTTGCAATTAAAATAATACAGCAACAAAAGTTTAACGTTATGGAATGCACACGTGTAATTATGGTCACATCTTGTGCCTGGGGCACAAGATGTGACTTCAACCCTTACGACGAACGGGGCCCTGGTCTTTGATCTGTGATATTTTTTTTTACATAATAGAAAATAACGTAATACTTAAACGAAGGTTTTTAAAGTACATTCTTTTACATTCTAACTTTTGTTTGTACCCTTATATTGTACGCGTGTCTTTGTCAAACGCCCTGGGCCCCGTTCGTCTTACAGTCCCAAGGGTTCAAAGTATCTAACCATGTAAAGTAATTCGTCCAAATACAATGTTTTACGTTCATGAATAGCCATTATCCTTTGTTTCATTATGCAAGTTAGCCGACAGAAGAAACAACTTGTTCACATAAAAGTGTTCTTTTCTCCGGTTAGCAACGGAGTATTTACAATATGAAGGCATCAAAATGTCAGTTGAACCCTCCCCTTTTTATTGACACCTTGTTTGACCCAATAGGAGCTTCCATGCCCCGTTGACAGCCCTCTAAAGCCAACTAGGTCTGTGCGTCCTGCCCCCCCCCCCACACACACACACACACACACACACTCGTTCTAAACAAATTTCTCGAACTGGCTTCGACTGGCTCTGAAATTAGCACGTTAGCTTTGTAGCTGACAGCTAGCTGAAAATGCCAATACTTCATTTGTATGTGTCTGTGGAGCCTTCAAAATAAAAGTCGATTGCGCAATATGGTTGACAGAATCAGTGTTCTTTGTGCGCCAATCCTTGGAATCAGATAAAGCACTCCAATGTGTTCATGCTTCAGTTTTTGTGTTTCAGTAATACTAATTAGGGATTTAGCTATTATATATGATAGTTCTAAGTACCACCTTTCATTAGAGATAACAATTGTGAAAAATAATACCTTTTTTATCATTAGTATTTGACCTTGGTTACAAAGGGTCATTTTGGAGTCTCCAAAAGGCCCTTTTAGAAAATGCCTGGATGTACTCTTATAAAAACATGTGTCAAATATGAATATATTGTGGTATTATGTTTGACTTTTGATTTGAATTGGGTAAGGCTTCAACCTGTGGTCCAATTTAGTCTTCCAGCTAATACCTACCGCCTCTTCAGGCCTCTGTTATCAAAACAAAATCTAGGCGGAAATAGAAATTTTCACTTTCCTTGTGTTCAAGCTTCTATTACTCAACACTAGTAGGACTGACAGGGGTCCTGACAACAGGGGACATAACTTCAGAGTGTCAGCTTTCAAAAGAGATCATTTACATGCATGTACTCCAATTTACTTTGGGTATGCTGTTTAGGCGTTTTTAGGCACATTTAACAGGAGTCAAAGGGGTTAAGGGTTGAAGCTAAGTTAATCAATTGTCCCTTTAGCCCGTTAACATTAGCGAGATGAGTGAGAACAGCAAATATCGGTTCGTCAACGGCTGATCCGCATCCAAATCATGTGGTTAATTTCAATCAGGCTAAACTTATCAGGGAAATTGCACGTGCACGGCCTACTTCAAAAGGCAGGAAAGGTCGATCACCAAAACCTTGATTTTCTAACGGTATGATGGCGGTAAATACGAAAGAGAGAGCGGTGATAGGAGAGCTATTCTCGCCATCCGAGCAAACTATTATAATGAGTCTCTATAAGACAATAAGCATATATTATCATGGCTAAGTCAAACACCGCCACCGCTGCCAGAGCAAGACAAGCAGCTTGGCCAAAAATTGCCAATAAGCTAAATGCGAAAGTTTTGGGGAAATGTATAGGCTCATCTTAAGTGCCTCATTACCCCAATCAATCATATCACATTTCTTTAAATGTGCCTGCTGGTATAGGCTTAATGGAAATTAATAATCGAATGAGATCTTGCTAGCGAAAATAATGATCTCAACTCTTTCAGAATAAGTAGGCTAGATAAAAACCAAGGCCAAAGAGTATCTAATTGATACGAATTCATAGACAATTACATTTAGTCATTTATTATCAATTATGAGGATATACTGCGCATATACATGTAGGCCTACTATATATGTGCATGTAGGCCTATGTGTAAATCCCTCTTTGATTTCATTTACTGGGACATGGCCAGGGAATATGATGAATTGATTCATCAGCTGGTTAAGCGCCAAGTACACTTTTCTTACAGCAACGCATGCTGCGGCTTTGCCAATGTTTTCTGCATCGCCTATACTGTAAAAATATAGCCTATAGCCTACCTGACGCAAAAAACCTCAAGGCTATGCAGTCTGAAGAACAGTTAAAGTTTCAAGTAGCTTTATTGTCAATTTCTTCACATGTCAAGACATAAAAATGAATCGATATGACGTTTCCCACTCTCCCACAGTTAAACATATAAAAAGCACAGGCACAACAGATAAAACAAGACATTTCGTAAAACATAGCGTTACATATTCACATACAGCAGCATAAGCTAATAATAAAGCATAAAGCTTGCTGCGGCGTGTGATATTTGCAATGTACGGCCCGAGAAGGTCTTGCAAATAAATGAGTCCTTGTCGGCTGAATCGATATCGCTCAAACAAGAACTCATCCGTGTGAAATAAAGGATCTTGGCAATCGCGAAGAACTCTATTGGTATGGAAAGCAAATCGAACTACAATATAGCTCCTTGGTCAACTGGGTCTCTCAAAAAGGGAGCTGCCATGTTATTTTCCGGGGGTGTGGCAAGCTTATCCAGCTACACTTACGTTAGCCTGCTCTGGAGCAGGTTAGTGCTAATTGATATGTTACTATGGTGATTTATCGAAAGTTGCTTCCACGAACCAAATAGAGGGGCGTTTTTTATTTTAGCCTGAAAATTATCTCGCTAAACTGCTTAGCGAGCTACGACGAATACCCCCCTGTTTTCGTCTTGACGGAAAACCCCAACAAAGGGCACGAGGGAGGGTCGGATGACGTCAGCACTCTGGCAACACGCGTGAACGCGCTTGCAGGCGCTTTTACGATTGGTCGATGTGATTCTAAGCTGGTGTGCGATTGGTCAGAAGTGAGATAGTCGAGCTACATTTGCCCGAGTCAGGATCCATTTTGTTGCCATTCAGAGTCGGAGAGGAGAGACAGACCATCGTACCAATATAATAGTGGTTTCACGAATTGGTGGAAATAGCGATCTACCATCACACATATACTTTAACCGTCAACCTGACACATATCTGACGAAGGGCTTTCACCATCCAAGCCAGAGGAAGTCGGTAAGAAAGATGCCTGGAAGTTACCAGCCGCTAATGTTGCTAGCATTGCAACTAAGCTTGTTGTTTTCAGACAGACTGGCGTCGCCATGTTAGAGGTCTTCTTTGTTTTGGTTCTGTGCCAGAGACGGAAAATTGATATACTTCCGTTTTTCATATTTCGTCTGTTAGATTGGAGTAATTATAAGGACACAAATGTATTTATTTTTGTAGAAATAAAATAATATTTACGTTGTAAACTTGGGATTGGAGCTAGCCGTTGGCGTAATTGCTTCTGCTTGCAAACGAACAAAAGCTTTCGACGATTTACAGAAAGGTTCGTCTTCGTCGACGATAACAGTTGTTTACATATTACCGTACTTAATATGTTTTATAACTGCTATTATCGAGTTTACTATTTGGTTTATACTATTTAATCAACACCTTCCCGTCAATTTACACGGATTTGTGCCATTTGGTGTTATTGTGTGCTGACGCAGTAAGATAACCCGAGGCTTTACATGATTCTACTCCTAGTTGTCTTGAATGTAGGACTCTTAAATTAGATAATGGAGGCAAAACGCCATAACAATTTAGAAATATTTCTGAATTGCAGATTGTGTTAATTTTCTTTCAGATTTGTCTTCTCGGAGCACCGTGTTCCGAGGTGAATTGATGTTCAGCTCAGGAACGCGAGAAAACATCGCTGATCGGCACATGAAAACCTCAGACCTTGCTGGACACAAAAGTGCAGCGAGAAGTAGATCGAAAACTACTTTGAGGACCTGGAGCCCAATTGGAGAGGAGAAATTAAGAAAAAAAGATCTCTGCTCAGTCAATTTTCTGACAACAAAGAGGTGAGACGAAGCCGTTGGCTGGTGGGGGAGGGGCGGTGGTTAATCTGTCTGGTAGGCCATTTTGCAGTATCTCTGACGCACGTATCCACACAGACTTCATAACACCAAGAACAACAATAAATGCGATTTAAGATACAATCCTATTAAGGTATTAAATGTTGTTTTTTCTTTACATAAAGCATTCGTTAAATGATGTAAACTCAGCTACTGTTCTCCCCCCAGGTGACAGTAGAGTGCTAGCAGTATGGGAGGAGGAGAGAGGTACAACATTCCTGTGTCCCACCCCGAGCGCCCCATGCCCAAGAAAACCCACCACCTGGGCCGCGGCAAGCAGAAGGGCCGTGACGCGAGCGGCGTGTCCGCAGTGGCGTTGGCCGGGTTCCACCAGGCCCTCCGCAGGGCCGACAAGGCCCCGCTCTGCCCCTGGGCCGCCGAGGCGCGGCAGTCCGCGTCCCCCGACACGAGCGCTTCGGTCCGCTTCACTGCCAGCTACCATCACAGCTGGGAGGGCGCTGTGCCCCACATGAGCATGCTGCTGGGGGCACAGGGCGGGGTGAGCTACGCAGGGGCCAAGTTCAGCGAGCCACCCTCCCCCAGCGTGCTGCCCAAGCCCCCCCACCACTGGACGACCCGGCCTGGGGACCACCGCGAGATGATGGCCTTCCAGCTGAAGAGTCTCCTCAAGGTCCAGGCCTGACCCCCCCCCCCCCCCCCGGACCACGGCCTCCCAGGGCTTGCCCGCCTGCAACACTGCAGCGCTGTAATACACGTACCTGTTTATACGAGGCGCCACCTAGAGGTGGGAGGTCAGGCATGGTGGGCCTTCATGGCCAGTGTTCGTCACCCGATGGTTTATTTAGGTTTTTAAACAAGTCTACAGATATTACAGTGTTGCAGCCTTGCTGGTGGGTGCTCTCACTGGAGCCGGTTTCTGTAACTAACGATGAACTGGATATCCTCTTGAGCTTTCTCTTGTTTAGTTCTTTATTTGGTGGCCGTTGCAGTCGTGAGCCTTTCCTCCCCGTGGGGGAAGACTCCTCCCCGTGGGGGAAGACTCCTCCCCGTGGGGGAAGACTCCTCCCCGTGGGGGAAGACTCCTCCCCGTGGGGGAAGACTCCTCCCCGTGGGGGAAGACTCCTCCCCGTGGGGGAAGACTCCTCCCCGTGGGGGAAGACTCCTCCCCGTGGGGGAAGACTCCTCCCCGTGGGGGAAGACTCCTCCCCGTGGGGGAAGACTCCTCCCCGTGGGGGAAGACTCCTCCCCGTGGGGGAAGACTCCTCCCCGTGGGGGAAGACTCCTCCCCGTGGGGGAAGACTCCTCCCCGTGGGGGAAGACTCCTCCCCGTGGGGGAAGACTCCTCCCCGTGGGGGAAGACTCCTCCCCGTGGGGGAAGACTCCTCCCCGTGGGGGAAGACTCCTCCCCGTGGGGGAAGACTCCTCCCCGTGGGGGAAGACTCCTCCCCGTGGGGGAAGACTCCTCCCCGTGGGGGAAGACTCCTCCCCGTGGGGGAAGACTCCTCCCCGTGGGGGAAGACTCCTCCCCGTGGGGGAAGACTCCACGGTAGTTGTAATCTCTTGAGGTCCGTTTCTGTGGACAGGTATTGATGAACAGTTCACAGGAGAAGACTAAGGTGCTAAAACCTCACATCTCACATTTGTTGAATTTTAAATTCTGACTGGTCTTTTTAATTTCCCATTCCCTGTTTCCCCGTGTGTTTGGGTCGCACAAGTCACTGGACTGTTCTGCAGGGAAGCCTGCACTACTGGACTGTTCTGCAGGGAAGCCTGCTCTACTGGAGGTGGCTGTAGTGGGAGTGTGGAGTTTCCCCTCAACCTGAAGTGTAATATGAGACATGGCACGCAGGCTCTGGACTGACAGTCCTGTACTTTTTTTTATAGCGCTGTGCGCTCTGCACTATAGGAGTGTCCATGTCCAGGGCCCCAAGCTCAGTCGTGGCATTATTCTGAGATTCTGTTTAGCGTCGTAGTGTAAAAGGTGATAACTGTGGGTCCGTTGTGTGTGTTAACCAAAGCAATGTTTTTAGCTGTACTGTTGGACCTGGTCCCCAGTGCCACATCCTCCATGGCCCCCCCAGCCCGGTGACCAGCAGGGTGACCAGCAGGGGCGTCCTCCTCCAGCCACGTCTCTCTGGCGCCCCCTGCAGGGTGAGCGGGAGGGCCGTCCCACTGGGGCCCCAGGGCTGTTCTGCTTCTGGTGCTCCAGCTGGGGTGGCCTGCCTGCAGGGGAGAGGTGGGGGGGGGGTCGGGCGGACGCAGGGTCGATCCGGAGGTGTTTACATTTAGAAGCAGGTCTCAGAATGTGGCAGCACTGCCTCTTGCACTGCAGTCAGATCTGTGTTCATGTGTTACTGGCCAACATGCATTCCTGTCAGATGTGCGTTATTGACTATCTCCCGGTGGACTGTGGAGGCACGGCGGTGTCTTGTTCCTCTCCTGTAGAACGCAAACTGTAACGGCCAGTTTAGGGATGACTAAACAAGCGTTGAGAGCTTGCAGATATTTTAAGAGCCATGTAAATAAGGAAATGTATAAGAATACTTGTAGCATATGTACATTTTGCAGGGCAATTTTAAACCTGCTTGATAAAGTATTTTTAGTAATACACTGAATGTATAAGTCATGCTAAGGACTTGACTTGACTTCAAATGCTGAAGATTATTTTTGTAAAAAAAAAAATAACTGCCTCCGGCATGTCAATACCCCAGCACTGTGTCCTGTTGCCAGTGATCTTGCACATAATGTTTTTATTTTGTATCATGCACAGTGTAGGGTATATGATGCTGCTGTGCACAAAGAAAAACTCCAAATTTCCATTACTTAAGGAGACTTTGATATGTATGAATTGTTCATTTATTTCTGAATGCTCTTATAACTTGAAAGCTTTTTTTGTTTTAATTGTCTTAACCTTATCGTGCCTGCCATGGATTCCAAAATTGAAAAGTGAAGTTATTGGACTGTAACAGGTAGATTTTGTGTTTTGGTAGGTACAGTCTAGACAGTTCTTCAATGACAATACATTCATGTGTGGATGTGAAGCCAGCCGGCTGTGTCTGCCCCCCCGCTGGCAGACACAGCCGGCTGTGTCTGCCCCCCCGCTGGCAGACACAGCCGGCTGGTACGGATGGAGATACTTCCACCAGTTCCTGCTTTTATTTTGTGTGTAAAAAAAAAAAAAAAAAACTTTATTTTGTTACGATTAATGATTCATACATGTATAAGTCTCTTTGAAAAAAAAAAAGTTGCGCAAATTGGCTGTTAATTAATCCCACTTGTTCACTGTCACCTGTTATGAAATGCCCAATGTCCTCAAGTTCATTCAATTTGGAAAAAGAAAAAAAGTTTTTAATTGGTAAGACTAAAGTATGAACCCAAAAAATAAATCCCTTCCCTCCCCCTAATGATTGTCTCTTTACTGACCATCTCTCTCAACACCACATCTACGTCTTACTACAAGGACTCTTGTAGTCCATAGTATCTTGCAGAACTCTGTGATTAGTTAATGCACATTTCTAGATGCTAGTTTTCTCCAGTCCAGCCACAGAATATCCGAGAAGTTGTCTTATGATTCATGTACCAACAACCAGATGCCGATAATCCCTACAAACCATACCTTTTTATTGGCACGAGTATACATATTGGAGTATAAGAATATTAACAAGGTGACCAGACGTCCTCTTTTACCTGAACATCGTCCTCTTTACAATCGTCCAGGATTTTTCCTCGTCGGATATTTGTTCTTCTCTGGGTCTTTCACAAACTAGTTATTACCATAGAGTTAATATAACTAGAGGAAGCAACTTCCAAGATGGCGTCCCCATTCATTTCTATGAAAAGTGCTCAGTGGCACAGTGAGGCAAGCGAGAGTACGAAACTGGACCGCGCCATCTTTCCACTTCCGACTCTTCCGGTCTAGCTTTAAACAGTGGCTCTTTTTTTTCCCTAGCTCCGAGACCTCGTGCACGCTTGCAACTAGCTGTACACGTCATAATTTGCGACAACCAGTCGCGAGCATAGATTTATATGGTTGCGAGCGTGTGAGCTAAGGCATTGCAGTGGCAGAATGGGGTACAAGTTCGATAAGAATCAGAGACATGAGGCAACCTTTACGGAAATGTATGCTGTCACTGTATAGTATTCCTTTCACTTGTTTTTTTAGAAATAAGCTATAGGGCTAAATATAGGGCTATTCTAGATGGAACTCATCACATATGTTGTTTTTTTTCTTCGTGATGTGAGTATGATTTCTAATGCATTGTATCGGATTAAATAAACTGTTAACATGAACACTTAGCTCCGTCCTTGTTCTCGCCAGGCAAAGAAAGCTTAATAGTTATTTTTGTAACAGAAATCTTCCATAATGCAGACTTACCATAGCTTACTGTCAACTTTATATTCAAACGAAATGCCACGAAAATAACACTGCCTTCAATTTAACATCAGTGTAGAAATGTGGCTTGTGTTTTATATGTTCAACCTACAAAATCAATTGGTTTTGTAGGGTTAACCCTAACCCACACGCCTATTAATGGATATAACGTGATCTAACAAGACTTGGTAATAATGTAATAAATTGAGAAGTGTGTCTAAAATATAATCTACTTTATTGAACGTGCCTTTGAAAGGGGCATATTAACAGAACTATATACAAGACGTTTCCATCAGATATAAGTGGGGGTGAAACATAGAGTCACTGAGGACCTTCATTGTCCCACAAAAGCAGTCTGGCTTTGACACGATCAAAAAAAGAATAATAAAGCTTCTGAAGGCAAGACTAATATTATTTAAATATATTTATCATTTCCTATTGTGGTTATCAGTTAAAGTACTATTAATCTTCGTCTTTGCTCCAGATAGACATGTCAACAATCTATGATCACGCTTAACATAAAATAATATTTGCCATCATGTCATGAACGTTTTTACGAAACAATCTAATCTATTTTAAAATAACGGGAATAAACTATATTAACAACATTTCATGTATGTGTGACAACCATTTGCTAAACTTGCTACAACAGGGCAGGCAACTCAAGCCATTTCATTCAGCTCCAGGTAAATCGGCTATCGGCCAATGTGAACTTTTGTGCTCGTGCCCTGTTAGTATCCGCGAGGACATTTGCAGGCAACTTTTATTGACGTAAGCAAATAAATGGGGTGCTAGTTTACCCATTTCGGATTGGTTTCAAACTTAGCAAAAATCAGGAAAAATTATTCTATGAAAAAGCTAGTAGTATGAGCCAGGTTCGAGAATCGAACAAAAATTATTGGGGGAGATAGTTTTGTAAATGTTGACTGGAGTTAATAGAATAAAAACGACCGGAAGAGTCGGAAGTCAAACACGAAATGCAATACCACCTACATCCACCGGAGCCGTTGCTTCAAGCCGAGGGGCGAGGGGTTTGGTTATTACGCGCCAGCGCTGACTGTAGAGAGAACTGTCATTGGTCGACCGCCTTCTCAGTGTTGCCAGATGCACAATAACCACAGAAGCACTGGACTAAAAACATCTGATCGCTGTTCTGCTACAGGGCTCGCAAACTTAAATCCTTAATGGGGAAAGTGTTCGTCTCTTCACTAACGGAGTTACAAAATTAAACAGCAAATGTTTACTCCTCGACAGGTCTGCAAACGCCTTTGTAAACCGAGATTTGTTAAAACTTTGTTAAACGAGACCGTAGGTCGAGGTTTACAAACAAATCGTTTTAACAAATCGAGGCGACAAAGCGTTTGCTGACCTGTTGAGTAAACATTTGGTTTCTTATATACTTCAACAATACGTGGGAATATCCCAAATCAAACACGTCGAATCTGGAGTAGACGCCATGTTGTCAGAGCAATCACTGGTGACGTCACTACATCTCCAAGGCAACATATCATTTAGTCATTTAGCAGACGCTCTTATCCAGAGCGACTTACAGTAAGTACAGGGACATTCCCCCGAGGAAAGTAGGTTGAAGTGCCTTGCCCAAGGACACAACATCATTTGACACGGTCGGGAATCGAACTGGCGACCTTCTGATTACTAGCCCGATTCTCTAACCGTTCAGCCACCTGACATCAATTCGACTTATGTCCGCTTCAGATACTTCTTTAAAACGGGAAGCGATTGCGGGGCGTTTGCGGACCTGTGCAAAAACCATATTTGGTTGTTTTAGTTTTTTGGGGGGCAATTTAGGTTACTTTGTTGCCGAGTAAATGCCACGTTGTTAAGGTCAATGGCTACATCTCCAAGGCAACAGCTTGTTGCTAGGTCCGTAAAAACGTTTATTTACCTCTGCGAACTTTCAGGAGGTATATAAACGGTATTATTAACTTTTGAGAACGTCTTCTGGACCAAAAGGAACAGCGTATTGGTCCAATTATTACAGTAGTATATAAGAAACTGAGTTGTGGGTTTCATAAGAAGCGTATTATAAATCTGCAGATTGGAGAGAATGTTTAAATAACACGACGACGTCAAATGAGCCGTTCAGACACAACGGTAAAGAAGTCTCTCTGAGGATTGGACGGTGTTGATAGTGAATAGAGAAAACAAATATGATATCATTTACAGTCAAATAGGGTGTGTCAGGAATCGGAGGGCAATCCTCTACAGAATCTCTCCAGAGTACTCTCTCGTGCACTCATCTTCAGCTCAGCCCACAGGTTTGCAATAGGGTTAAATTAATATGGCCTGTGTCACCTGATCTATATAGGCTACAATAGCCTACGTTTTACTGTTGGCGAATTCCTAAATACTTTGATCAACTTCAAAAACTCATAAATGGCAAAATGCTTTAGTTACATTTTGTTCATAACAATATGTAGGCGTGTCAAGAATTGTGGCATGGCACACGGTTTCAAAATAAATTAAAACAAATATTGATGACATTTTATGTTCCTGATATTAAATTGAAGGTTTAATATATGACATTAAGCTGATTTTTTTCACTCATCTTTGCCATTGTGGTGCCAGTAATACTGGAGTTGGCTGTATGACCATGTGATAAGGTAATGGATATTGTGATCAGCATAAGCACATAGTAAATATATTTTCTTCCACCTCATACATCCCTGAAATATTCAAATAGAGCTGTGTTCATGTATGTTTAATACAACTAAATGCCCCATTATTTTCACCTTGTATGCATTGCAGTAGGCTACTGTGTCTGAGTTCTCTTTATCTCGCACGCTACCTCATCAATTTAACAATCCTGAAAACCAATTGCTACTTGAATCAATTATTTATCAATGCAGCAATTCAGTATTTCTTTTTAACTTACTGTGGGAGAAGGTGCTCAAATCCAACTGACAGAGAAATACTTCTGTGCTGCCTGTCGTGAACAGCCCTGACCTGTTCTCATGATCAAGCCTCAAACTTGTTAAAACTCACTTAAATGATCAATCTATTTCTTTCTTTTTTCTACCTTTTATTAAATATATCATTATAGTTTTTTGTTTAAAATAAATTTGATGTAAACTATCAAAATGATAATTTATAAGATGTTTTTCACTAGCTAGTGACAAAGGGAAGGTCCAGGCTTGGCTTATCAGGTACAAGAACCAAGCACTGTACGTTGCAAGTTAGAAGACACAAACTAGGCTGTGGGAAGCAGGATCTATAAAATGGATATGATTATAAACACAAAACAGTTGTGTGGCAAGTAGTTTACTGAGAGGGAAATAGAAGTAGAATTTTGGTAGGAAGGACCTCTGGCTATGAGCACCCAGAGGTCCCAACTCCAGCAACATTTCTGCCTCAGAAATTCAAATAGAACGAAGTTCAGGCTGCTTAAATTCGAATGGTGAATTTCTTATCCCAGAAATTTGAGGCCAAAAATTTCGATTGCAACATCCGGGATACCAAGGTTTTGAAATACTCAGACCGGACCTCTCTCCTCAGACCCCAGGCTGTGATTGTACGACTGATCTGCATGTATGACTGATCTGCATGTATGACTGGTCTGCATGTATGACTGATCTGCATGTATGAATACCTGCAGCTACATCTGGATTAGGGGCCTGAGAAGAGAGGTCTGCAGTGGGACCCTTCTGGAGGAGAGAGGACTGCAGTGGGACCCTTCTGGAGGAGAGGTCTGCAGTGGGACCCTTCTGGAGGAGAGGTCTGCAGTGGGACCCTTCTGGAGGAGAGGTCTGCAGTGGGACCCTTCTGGAGGAGAGAGGTCTGCAGTGGGACCCTTCTGGAGGAGAGGTCTGCAGTGGGACCCTTCTGGAGGAGAGGTCTGCAGTGGGACCCTTCTGGAGGAGAGAGGTCTGCACTGGGACCCTTCTGGAGGAGAGGTCTGCAGTGGGACCCTTCTGGAGGAGAGGTCTGCAGTGGGACCCTTCTGGAGGAGAGAGGTCTGCACTGGGACCCTTCTGGAGGAGAGGTCTGCAGTGGGACCCTTCTGGAGGAGAGAGGTCTGCAGTGGGACCCTTCTGGAGGAGAGGACTGCAGTGGGACCCTTCTGGAGGAGAGAGGTCTGCAGTGGGACCCTTCTGGAGGAGAGAGGTCTGCAGTGGGACCCTTCTGGAGGAGAGGTCTGCAGTGGGACCCTTCTGGAGGAGAGAGGACTGCAGTGGGACCCTTCTGGAGGAGAGGACTGCAGTGGGACCCTTCTGGAGGAGAGGACTGCAGTGGGACCCTTCTGGAGGAGAGGTCTGCAGTGGGACCCTTCTGGAGGAGAGAGGACTGCAGTGGGACCCTTCTGGAGGAGAGGACTGCAGTGGGACCCTTCTGGAGGAGAGAGGTCTGCAGTGGGACCCTTCTGGAGGAGAGAGGTCTGCAGTGGGACCCTTCTGGAGGAGAGAGGTCTGCAGTGGGACCCTTCTGGAGGAGAGGTCTGCAGTGGGACCCTTCTGGAAGAGAGGACTGCAGTGGGACCCTTCTGGAGGAGAGAGGTCTGCAGTGGGACCCTTCTGGAGGAGAGAGGTCTGCAGTGGGACCCTTCTGGAGGAGAGAGGTCTGCAGTGGGACCCTTCTGGAGGAGAGGACTGCAGTGGGACCCTTCTGGAGGAGAGGTCTGCAGTGGGACCCTTCTGGAGGAGAGAGGTCTGCAGTGGGACCCTTCTGGAGGAGAGAGGTCTGCAGTGGGACCCTTCTGGAGGAGAGAGGTCTGCAGTGGGACCCTTCTGGAGGAGAGGTCTGCAGTGGGACCCTTCTGGAGGAGAGGTCTGCAGTGGGACCCTTCTGGAGGAGAGAGGTCTGCAGTGGGACCCTTCTGGAGGAGAGAGGTCTGCAGTGGGACCCTTCTGGAGGAGAGGTCTGCAGTGGGACCCTTCTGGAGGAGAGGTCTGCAGTGGGACCCTTCTGGAGGAGAGGTCTGCAGTGGGACCCTTCTGGAGGAGAGAGGTCTGCAGTGGGACCCTTCTGGAGGAGAGAGGTCTGCAGTGGGACCCTTCTGGAGGAGAGAGGTCTGCAGTGGGACCCTTCTGGAAGAGAGGTCTGCAGTGGGACCCTTCTGGAGGAGAGAGGTCTGCAGTGGGACCCTTCTGGAGGAGAGAGGTCTGCAGTGGGACCCTTCTGGAGGAGAGGTCTGCAGTGGGACCCTTCTGGAGGAGAGGTCTGCAGTGGGACCCTTCTGGAGGAGAGGTCTGCAGTGGGACCCTTCTGGAGGAGAGAGGTCTGCAGTGGGACCCTTCTGGAGGAGAGGTCTGCAGTGGGACCCTTCTGGAGGAGAGGACTGCAGTTGGACCCTTCTCAGAGAAGCAGACTCGGCTCCAGAACTAATTAAATGGGTGGGCAATTTTTTTTTCACAAGGGGGGGGGGGGGCACGCATTTACAAAGCATATATGAGTCGAAATAAGAGCAGACCTACATATACTTCAGAAAAGTGTAGCCATCTTGATATTTAATTTATAGCCAATGCCAGTATTAAAGGAATATATTCTAGAGATGGGAATAATTGAGTCTGGACAACTTTCGGATGTCCATTTCTATTGTCTATCAATTCACTCATATAACAGGCGTGTTATAGCTTGTTGGTGCGGGTAAGTGAGACGGCTCGATTGCCTTACCCATCCTTGGTATTCCGGATGTTGCAATCTGAATTTTTTGGATCTGAATTTCACCATTCAAATTTGAGCAGCCTGAATTTTGTTCCATTTGAATTTCCAAAGCTTGAAGATTTTATTTAATTTGAGCAAATTGAATTTCGGAATTTTTGTAACATTTTTTTTTCTCATTGAAATTTAAAAGCGGTGAATTCAAAACCACCAAATTCGGAGGTGTTTAAATTTCTGTATTACGTATTAAATGCCTTTCATATTCAAAAAGTCACTGATTTGCTTCCATATATTTCAGCAGTAGATAACCATCAAGCTTGCTGAGTGTCTTTCTAAACAGCACCACACGTGCACAGCATCTAACTTTTTTTTCTTTCATTCAGATTAATTACAGTAAATGTTTTGATCTTCCTTTTCCTACCATTTATATACCTATACATGCACAAATACATCTAATGAAATATATCCAATCAAGTACTCCAAAGAAAGTTTCCAAAGGCAAACTGAAATAGAATGGTTTATTGACATGAGCAAAAAGCATGTGTAATAAAACGGCATTAAAATAATAACTATGGGCACTTCAAAAAATATATATGGATTTGGATCTTGATCTTCACGTGCAGATAAACAAAATAAAACAATTGAGTCACATGAACTCCAGAAAACAGACATCTTGCATTAGGGTGCAATTACAGAACTGTTCTTTATAAACATGTAGCCAAACAGTCACACAATCTGCGCTGCTAAACACACATAGCACGGGCTACAAACAGACCCAAGAGGAATACAGGATGGTTACAGAATTGGTCTGAAAGGAAGTCGAATTTGCTTAAACACTAATTAACAAAGACCTACTGTCAACAGATCTGAAAACTACCATAAAAATAATCCAAATGACATTGATAAAAACGTTGCTGCCACTTGATCTTTAACAAAAATATTTCCACTGATACAGGATGTTTCACCCACCGTTACATGGAAGTACAAAAAGAGTTAACAGGAGCTAACCCAAACAGGCTACTCTGGAGCCAACCACTGTCATCTCATCTCCTCATCTCCCCCCCCTCCCCCCCATCTCTGCATGGGACCAATGAACCACTTTAGAACACTTGACTTCATATCTTCGGCGGGGGGCGGGGTTAACATGTAAACCTAAATCTGAAGCTACCCCGTCTCCCTCCCAAACTGGCCACACATCCCACCGCTACCGTGACAACTGAGGTAGAACCAGAGAGACAGACGCAGAAGTCAGCACTCGCTACCTACCGTACTCAACATAGTGAACACCAACGCCTTCAGGAGACAGGAAGGGGGAGGGAGGGAGGGGAGAGCTCAGTGGCCCCCAGACTTGCGTCCGGCCCAGGACCGGGAGCGAGAGCGCGAGCGGGAGAGGGAGCGGGAGAAGGAGCGCGAGGGTGAGCGTCCGGGGGCCTGCCTCTGGGAGGCGGAGGGGTGGAAGTCATCCACGGGGCCGGGGGACTTGGAGGGAGACTTCCGGGCTTTGGGCCGCGCCCTGGGGGGTGAGGCGGAGCGGGAAGCTGAACGGGAGCGCAGGGGCGGGGCGTGGTGCATACGTTGGTCTCGGGGGGGGCCTCGGTACCTGGCAGGACACAACAGCCCCATCATTAACAGACATCCACAGCCCCATCATTAACAGACATCCACAGCCCCTTCATTAACAGACATCCACAGCCCCTTCATTAACAGACATCCACAGCCCCATCATTAACAGACATCCACAGCCCCTTCATTAACAGACATCCACAGCCCCTTCATTAACAGACATCCACAGCCCCTTCATTAACAGACATCCACAGCCCCTTCATTAACAAACATCCACAGCATGGTGCAGCATCTAGTACTGTTCCTTAAGGCCCTGTGCTGCAGCTCCTGAACCAGCCCTGATGCACACAGGACCAGACGAGAAAGAGACAGAGAGACTACAGACAAGCAGGAGAGAGAGAGACTACAGACAAGCAGGAGAGAGAGAGACTACAGACAAGCAGGAGAGAGACTACAGACAAGCAGGAGAGAGAGACTACAGACAAGCGGGAGAGAGAGACTACAGACAAGCAGGAGAGAGAGAGACTACAGACAAGCAGGAGAGAGAGAGACTACAGACAAGCAGGAGAGAGAGAGACTACAGACAAGCAGGAGAGAGAGACTACAGACAAGCAGGAGAGAGAGAGACTACAGACAAGCAGGAGAGAGAGAGACTACAGACAAGCAGGAGAGAGAGACTACAGACAAGCGAAGAGAGAGACTACAGACAAGCAGGAGAGAGAGAGACTACAGACAAGCAGGAGAGAGAGACTACAGACAAGCAGGAGAGAGACTACAGACAAGCGAAGAGAGAGACTACAGACAAGCAGGAGAGAGAGACTACAGACAAGCAGGAGAGAGAGACTACAGACAAGCAGGAGAGAGAGACTACAGACAAGCAGGAGAGAGAGAACAAGAGAATGATAGAGTAACACAGCGATGGCAGCAGTAACTAGAGACTGACACAAACAGGAGAGCAGGAATATTCTTAGACACCATGAACATCAGTCCAGCTGGAGGTCCACCTACCGCTCGTTTTCATGGCTTCTGCTGCGTCTATGTCGGCCGTACGACCTGGACCTGAGAAACACACCACACCTGTTTATCAGTCACAGCCCAGACAGCAGGGGTGGAGGTGAAGCCCTCACACAGCAGAAAGCTAACTCAGCAGCTAGGAGGAACATCTGTCTGGCTTTGAGGGGCTGCAGGGCTGGGTGTGACTGCAGATCACATGACCTACTAATAATAAATTAATTTAGCTGCTAGCTGGTAACCCCATTTTAGCGTGTACAGGAAGGGAATTGAAACCTGCAACCTCTTGATCTGCTGTCCGATACTCTAACCACTGAGCTACACCTGTCCCCATATCCCCCCTCTGAAGGTTTAATGCCAAATAAAAATGCTAAATACAAGCTAAATGCTTAACACAAGCTAAATGCTAAATACAAGCTAAATGCTTAATGCAAGCTAACTGCTTAATACAAGCTGAATGCAAGCTAAATGGCGGCAGAAGTGGCGTGCGAAGCAGACTCACTCCCTGGGGCTGGGGGAGCGGCGGGGCCGCCGGTCATAGGATGGGCTCCGCGAGCGCCGCCGGTCGTAGCTGCGGCTACGGGATCTGCGGCGCCGACCCTCACGCTCGTAGTCGTCATGGCGAGAGAAGCTGCGCGGGGAGCTCTCCTTGGTCTTCATCTGGCCGGGCGCTGCGGAGAGACGAGAGGCTCAACACTACTGCAACATCTACACCTGGAACACAGGCTACTGCTGCAACATCTACACCTGGAACACAGGCTACTGCTGCAACATCTACACCTGGAACACAGGCTACTGCTGCAACATCTACACCTGGAACACAGGCTACTGCTGCAACATCTACACCTGGAACACTGGCTACTGCTGCAACATCTACACCTGGAACACAGGCTACTGCTGATCATACAACATCTACACCTGGAACACAGGTTGCTGCTGCTCATACAACATCTACACCTGGAACACAGGCTGCTGCTGCTCATACAACATCTACACCTGGAACACAGGCTACTGCTGCAACATCTACACCTGGAACACTGGCTACTGCTGCAACATCTACACCTGGAACACAGGCTGCTGCTGCAACATCTACACCTGGAACACTGGCTGCTGCTGCAACATCTACACCTGGAACACTGGCTACTGCTGCAACATCTACACCTGGAACACAGGCTACTACTGCAACATCTACACCTGGAACACAGGCTACTACTGCAACATCTACACCTGGAACACTGGCTACTGCTGCAACATCTACACCTGGAACACAGGCTACTGCTGCAACATCTACACCTGGAACACAGGCTACTGCTGATCATACAACATCTACACCTGGAACACAGGCTGCTGCTGCTCATACAACATCTACACCTGGAACACAGGCTGCTGCTGCTCATACAACATCTACACCTGGAACACAGGCTGCTGCTGCTCATACAACATCTACACCTGGAACACAGGCTGCTGCTGCAACATCTACACCTGGAACACAGGCTACTACTGCAACATCTACACCTGGAACACAGGCTGCTGCTGCAACATCTACACCTGGAACACAGGCTGCTGCTGCAACATCTACACCTGGAACACAGGCTACTACTGCAACATCTACACCTGGAACACAGGCTACTACTGCAACATCTACACCTGGAACACAGGCTACTACTGCAACATCTACACCTGGAACACAGGCTACTGCTGATCATACAACATCTACACCTGGAACACAGGCTACTGCTGATCATACAACATCTACACCTGGAACACAGGCTGCTGCTGCAACATCTACACCTGGAACACAGGCTACTACTGCAACATCTACACCTGGAACACAGGCTGCTGCTGCAACATCTACACCTGGAACACAGGCTGCTGCTGCAACATCTACACCTGAAACACAGGCTACTACTGCAACATCTACACCTGGAACACAGGCTACTACTGCAACATCTACACCTGGAACACAGGCTACTGCTGACCATACAACATCTACACCTGGAACACAGGCTGCTGCTGCAACATCTACACCTGGAACACAGGCTACTACTACAACATCTACACCTGGAACACAGGCTACTACTGCAACATCTACACCTGGAACACAGGCTGCTGCTGCAACATCTACACCTGGAACACAGGCTGCTGCTGCAACATCTACACCTGGAACACAGGCTGCTGCTGCAACATCTACACCTGGAACACAGGCTACTGCTGCTCATACAACATCTACACCTGGAACACAGGCTGCTGCTGCTCATACAACATCTACACCTGGAACACAGGCTGCTGCTGCAACATCTACACCTGGAACACAGGCTGCTGCTGCTCATACAACATCTACACCTGAAACACAGGCTACTACTGATCATACAACATCTACACCTGGAATACTCATGCTGCACTCACATCTACACCTGGAATACTTCACAGCAGCTCACAATATCTATATGTTTCATATTTATACATTTAATACTTCATAAGAGCGTTATTAAAATATAAGTTTAACGGCCAAGTAAGTTTACACAACCAAAGAAATTACTATGGCAGACAGGTGCATACAGTAAACAAAAAAACTTTGTGTGCGCCATCCTTAAATATAAAAAATGCATCTATACGTTACATTTATACATTTAGGGTCTGAAAACAAGTTGAGATGCATTTCTGTTGTCTCATCGTAAACTGTTTACTCACACAGCTACAGCCAAGATATTAATAAGATAAAAATCAATTTGACAGAATAAACATTATGACGTCTTACTTTTACGATCGCCCTGCGCAAACTGGATCTCGATCTGCCGTCCACACACCCACTTCCTGTCCAGGTTGTGCAAGGCGTCCTCAGCATCGCGGACGTCTTCGAACGTGGCGACAGTTAAGGCATTCCACGCAGGGTCGGAGTGTGGACACAACTAACCTAAACACTGCTTCTAAACACCCTGAACACTCGGCCAGACCAAGGACACAACTAGCGCCAGAAGTACTGACGGGGGAACATTTGAAACAGCTAAGATGATCATGTTAAAGTCAAATAAATCACATCAGTGTCTTGTCTTGATTTAGTGTACAATCACAAAGTCGAACACTTTAATACATCGGATGCGGATACTTTTCCTTTTGGTTGGAGAGAATGCAAACACAGAGGTGATGATCTGGATTTGATAGGATACAAATATTTTGCTTTTTACCTTTAAAACGCTTGGCCTTTGACCTTCAGCTTGGCCTTTATGCTCTTTAACGGCTTGTCAGAAGAACTTGAGACTTGTCTTTGCCCAATAAACTCTTTTCCTCTCTCTGGTAGACAAACGGGAGGCGGGACACCCACTCTGGTGCCTCTTTTCTCCTCTTTGTATCTTCATGCTTTAAATTTCTCTTTATTTTCCAAATTCCATCTATTTTCATGTCTCCTGAAATCCTTTGTCTTGCCTCTACCCTACACCCGCCTTTCAACTTTCTTTGCTGTGGGCGACTCCAGGTCTGTATGTCTTTACAATGTCTAAGGCAACAGAAGAAACGTTGGTTAGGCGATATCAAACCACTCCTTGATACATTCTGTTGTGACTAAAGTAAATTACATTTAGTTCCCCATCCGTATGCATTACGCTAAACAGACATTCAACTTTTTCCTATGCATTCCCAAATACATGTTGGCTACGGCACACAAACACAAAACATTGAGCTAAAACAGTGGAACGTGGCAATCATCAGACACACAGCGAATAAAGGATATTGAATGTAAGCAAATCCTCTTGGTCGTCGAGTATAGAAGTCAAGCGGAATGTAGACATCTACAATAGGCCCGTAACGACCAAACTCACGACGTAAATCCTCTGGCCTGAAGTGTCGTGAAATAAGGACATTTAGACCTATCTGGATGGATCCATGATATCCCTACAGTGGCCCGTGTGGACCATTCCTGGTGATGCATCTCTGCACAGCAAAGCCGCGTGTTGACGTAACACACCGGCCCAAGTTACTTTGGGATGCCGTGTAACCAGCTGTAACTAACCGTGCATTCAATACGTGTACGAAGACATGGGCTTTTACATATTTAAGTGTAAGCGTAGCAGCATAATTGACCCGCAACACAAACAGCGTTTCAAATAACATGAGCTCCCATTATCAGAAGTAGGCTAACTGGGCTAGCTTTATTGCTGGTATCAAGGCATCGTCGTTTTTGGATTGAAAACTTTCAATTTCAGATCATACCTAGCTAGACTAGCTACATTTGATTGTAGCTGCCTACTGTAGCACTACAATTCCTAGGTAGCTAACTACATATAGCATATTTATAAAAAGACAGCTAGCCTACCGTTTACTCCTTTATGCTCGTGATTCTAGAAGCCTGCTAAGGCTAGCCAGCTAGCGCTAACTTCAAACAGTTTATAACCGCTATTACCCAGCAATCATCTTAGCTAGCTAGCGACTAGCACTGTGTAGCCATTCGCTAGCTAGCTATAGCTAGCTATACGAGCTAGTTTGCCTAGCCGCATAACGTTAGAGGCCAAAGATTATAGCTACCTGGATTCGTCCGAGATGTTTCTAATGAAGAGAGAGGTGTTTGGAGGCCTCAGATACCTGGCCATGGTAAATCTAACCAGTAACAGTAATGTAACTACAGTTGACGGTAACTCCGGGCTTGTAGGCGGGTGGCTCCGGGCTGTCTCGCCGCTGAAGAAGGTGGTAGTGATGCGTTATTCCCGAACGATTCGTTATTTTTGAACGAATCTTTAAAGTGAACGAAATGAACTGAATCTCCCCCCCCCAAAAGATTCGTTCGTTTTAGTCTCTGCCTAAGCTTCTGCTTTAGGAGAATTGAATGAACTATACAAGAAATAAGGAAGCAGTTCTGAACTGTTTCCGCCAGTTCTTGAGGTTTGTTCAGTTCACCAATTTGTCCGCAAATAAGTGAAACACCGGAAATAGTTCGCGAATCAGCAAATGAATCAGTGAACAAATCTTTTTGGTGGACGAAATAATAAGATTTGAGCTGCCGAAAGGAATCAAAACTCCCGCAATGCGCATGCTCAGCAGTCTGTTTGGCTCCCAAGAGAAGGGAGGTGATCACTGACCTCACGGCCATTTTAACATTCTGCTCAGACATAGAGACAGTCCGTCATTTATCATGCTTTCATATGTTGTTTTACAGGCATCGGCCCCCACACTATTATTATAAAGAAGCAAATAAGAATAAGAAAGAAAGTACAATTGTTTCCATCTTCGGAATTTTTGTGGTCGAAGTCGAATTTCCCGTAACGACGTGCGTCGTGTCGGGGTAGGCTACTAGTACATTTCAATGTATTTTTACATTGTTAAGTCTTGTTTTTTCCCCCACATAACTACACGCCTTGACAAGTCACCGACAGATTGCTTATCCATTTGAATTCTGCACCAAATAGAGCGAGGTGACAAGTAAATGTTAATGCAATAGACAATATGGGGTAAGTAAGTAAGTAAGACTTTATTTATATAGCACATTTCATACAAGAATTGTAGCTCAAGGTGCTTTACATAAAATCAATAAAAACAATAATACAAGTGATAAACAATTCAAACAAAAATAAAAATCCCAATAAGATCTCTGTTCAAGAGAGAAAACAACTTTAAACATGCATCTTAAAAGTAACATATACATTTGGTTCACCCCTGGTCTGTATATATAAAACCATACACTCTGTTAACAGATCCTTTCCCCAGGTCAAGAGTATGGTCCGTATTCTCTTAACAGATCCTTTGCCTCAGATCAAGAATACAGATTGTTTTACATATTTGTTTAAATACTTCACGCGACCAGAGTTCTTGTACGCTATCAGAGTTCGCCGACTCTGACCTAGACAAAGTAAAATTAGCAAGTCAAATAATGACCCAAATTTACTAAACCAAGATTCTACAATAAAATAACTAATACAAGTAGGATTACAAGTAACACACATACATTTGGTTCACCCCTGGTCTGTAGGCCTATATATAAAACCATACACTCTGTTAACAGATCCTTTCCCCAGGTCAAGAGTATGGGCCGTATTCTCTCTTAACGGATCCTTTGCCTCAGATCAAGAATACAGATTGTTTTACATATTTGTTTAAATACTTCACGCGACCAGAGTTCTTGTATGCTATCAGAGTTCGCCAACTCTGACCTAGACAAAGTAAAAATAGCAAGTCAAATAATGACCCAAATTTACTAAACCAAGATTCTACAATAATATAACTAATACAAGTAGGAAAACCCTTTTGAGATAAAATTACTTAAATGCTTTGGTAAAAAGGTAGGTTTTAAGCTGTCTTTTAAAAATGTCTAGAGTGTTTGCTTCACCAATCTTCTTATGACTGCTTCTGGTGACCTTTAATAGGCCTGCATTTGATGATCGCAGTGTTCTAGCTGGTGTGTAGTTTATACAGGAGTTAGCAATGTAGTGGTGCTGTCTCGCTGCCACATGGAATTCCCATTTGAATAAAGAGTAAACAAACCCTGTCAATATGAAATGCAATGTAGCCTATTAGGCTTTCGTTAAAATTGTATTCAAAATAGTTCAAACTGAATTGAGGATTGCATTGTCATTTGCGCATTGAATTGCCATTAGACAAATATTTTTCCATTGGAATTGCGGATTGCATTGCCACTTTGCACATTGAATTGCCGTTTGAAAAATGCATTTTCATTTGAATAAAGATTCTAATAAACTTCCATACATAACAACAATTGTTCCCCTCTCCGCTTGCTTGGTGTAAGTAGTTTATAAAGACAATCAGACAAGTCGGATGATAATGTCAAGCAACAAGTTTATTTAAATAGCCAGTATGTCTCCCTCCAGGATCACATCTTCTTGCTCTTCCTGATGAGCGATGTGGATCCCACCGTTAGAGTCTGCAGCAGAAGGAAATATCGCATCAATAGTCATCATTTCCAAATCACATACAGCTTTATTATACACATACTCGTTGCAATTGAAAACTGTGTAAGCTGAGGGATTGTGGAAGCTCTGGAATGCCACAGACAGTGACAACATTACCAACCTCCCACATCTCTCCTCCCTTGAGCTCCTGGACATGGGAGAACTTCTCTGTGTTGCACACCATCTTGCCACCCTCCATCTTGACAATGCACTAGATGTCAAAGTTCAGGGGAGACAGGGTCACAGAGAACATGAATGGATTGAATACAGTGTTGCTATTTACATTTAATATTTAGTTCATTTAGTTGCGCTTTAGTAACTTAAGTAAAAAAAACTATAATGTGGCTTTTCTGGCTTTTTTCCCTCAGACAGCAAGGAGAGAGACAGGACAGCAGGAGAGAGACAGGACAGCAGGAGAGAGACAGGACAGCAGGAGAGAGACAGGACAGCAAGAGAGAGACAGGACAGCAAGAGAGAGACAGGACAGCAGAGAGAGAGACAGGACAGCAGAGAGAGAGACAGGACAGCAGGAGAGAGACAGGACAGCAGAGAGAGAGACAGGACAGCAGAGAGAGAGAGAGACAGGACAGCAGGAGAGAGACAGGACAGCAGAGAGAGAGACAGGACAGCAGGAGAGAGACAGGACAGCAGGAGAGAGAGACAGGACAGCAGGGAGAGAGACAGGACAGCAGGAGAGATAGACAGGACAGCAGGAGAGAGACAAGACAGCAGGGAGAGAGACAGGACAGCAGGAGAGAGAATCAGGACAGCAGGAGAGAGACAGGACAGCAGGACAGAGAGACAGGACAGCAGGAGAGATGGACAGGACAGCAGGAGAGAGACAGGACAGCAGGGAGAGAGAGACCGGACAGCAGGAGAGAGATACAGGACAGCAGGAGAGAGAGACAGGACAGCAGGAGAGAGACAGGACAGCAGGACAGAGAGAGACAGGACAGCAGGAGAGAGAGACAGGACAGCAGGAGAGAGACAGGACAGCAGGAGAGAGAGACAGGACAGCAGGGAGAGAGAGACAGGACAGCAGGAGAGAGAGACAGGACAGCAGGAGAGATAGACAGGACAGCAGGAGAGAGACAGGACAGCAGGGAGAGAGAGACAGGACAGCAGGAGAGAGAATCAGGACAGCAGGAGAGAGACAGGACAGCAGGACAGAGAGAGACAGGACAGCAGGAGAGAGAGACAGGACAGCAGGAGAGAGACAGGACAGCAGGAGAGAGACAGGACAGCAGGAGAGAGAGACAGGACAGCAGGGAGAGAGAGACAGGACAGCAGGAGAGAGACAGGTACAGACAGACCTGGTACAGACCTGCTACAGACCTGGTACAGACCTGCTACAGACCTGCTACAGACCTGGTACGAACCCCAGACAGCCTGCTAGCGTACCTTCAGCTTTTTGCCATCCATGGTTGTGATCTCAGCCTCTTTGCCGATGGTGAAGGAGTTGGTGACAGACTTGCCAGGGGTTTTGGAGGTGATGACAAAGTCGTTGCCATTTTGCTGGATCTCTGTCACAGGCTTGATGTCCTTGGCCAGCTTGATGACATCTTCTGGAAGGGCTGGGGGTGGGGATAAAGACTTAGGGTTAGGATTAGGGTAGAGGGGTTAGGGTGAAATCATCCCCAGCGCCCCCAGTGTGTCTGAGTGACAGGCTCACTCACAGATGGCTCTGAGGAACTCCTCGTAGTTCTCCTGAGCGTACACCTGCCACGTTCCACTGAAGGCCATGTTCTCCTGAGGCTGCTTCGGGCTAGCTGGGGAGGTCCACGCTGGCCCAGGTACTTATGCTGTTCTTCAGCAGGCGGTCTGGCCTTTGTCTAATCAGTAACGGTGACTCTGAAGTAATCCACTCTGTTTGAACAACCTGGAGTTCGGTTACTCCTGTGTTTGACGTGACCCTTACTCACAGAGTAAAGGGGTGAACCCGGAGGGGAGTTTGAGCTGGTGAGATGTGCATTCATGACTGCTTTCATTCAAACAACTCATAACACAGGAATGAAAGCACCCCAGGCTGGAAGGTGATCAAATTGTGCCCACCCTAAATTGCATTTTCTAATATTTATGAGTTTAGAGACAACACACACATTATGATATCCAACATTTGTTCAGTGTTTGACAACATAAGTTTCTCAGATTTCTCAACCATTTCTCAACAAGTGACTGACAGCCCTGACAAGTAGTTATGAGGTAAAAATGGATTGAAAGATTTCCATCATTTGACGTCTGTGATCTGTATGTATCCCATAATAAGCCTGTCTTGCTGGAAGTGCAACCAGGCAACCCGACTCTGTCGTCCAGGAGGTCAACAACACTGTGGACAGTTTGCAGAAGAGACACTCTTGCATAATCATACTGGGAGAAAATTATATCACGCTTACAAGTGTTTCATTTCTTTACCTTTTTATTACATCTGTATTTATTGATGGGTATACTGACCATCGATGCACAGCAAGATCTAGGATGTTGTGTAAGATGATAAAGTCACATGCATGTTTGTTGGAGTGAATCCAGGAGAGAACAGCTGAGAGAACGTTCTGGAGAACAGGAGCAGCTCAGTGGGAGAGCATGACTACAGATCAAGAGGTTGCAGGCTCAAATCCCCCCTGTACGCTCTGGATTCAGGTATCTGTGAAATGTTTGCTCTCCATGACTGCAGCGTGTGACAGACTGGCAGTGATGGCCTGGTCAGCTTCAGATACAGGGTGAGCTAAGTGGCTACAGTCACTGCATAAATAACAGAAAAACATAAAGGGAACCTTTACTTCCTTAATTTCCTCTTGTGAGGATCATTAAAGTGTTATCTTGTTCAGTCTTTAACTGTTCACATGGCATCTCTACTGAAATACTGTATCTTCTTATCTGAGATCAGAGCTGGGCTGTTCATGTTACCAGCTGTCCAGGAACCTTCTCTTACAAGCTATGACGGTCTACACGCATAGAGTTTCTAGACAGCCGTGATAGGATCCATTGTTATATTTCAATTAACATCTTAGAATATTTCTCTGGTAGTCAAGTGAAGTGATTTAGGATTCTCATTCTTACATTATAATGATTATTTCTCTTCTCATATGTACTGTGGTACACGCACAGGTACTAACTGTAAACATACACACACACACACATGGGTACTAACCATCTTTTTGCTTCAACTAGTGGCTGCCCTCCACACGAGAACCTCAACACATCACACTGGACCAACCACCTTCCCAACACCTGTCTGTCCAGATAATCCCCTGGGCCCTCTTCTCTCTCTCTCTCTCTCTCTCCCTCACTCCCTCTCTCTCTCTCCATCTCTCCCTCCCTCTCCCTTTCCCTCCATTCCTCCCTCCCTCTCCCTCTCTCTCTCGCTCTCCCTCACTCCCTCTCTCTCTCTCTCCATCTCTCCCTCCCTCTCCCTTTCCCTCCATTCCTCCTTCCCTCCCTCTCCCTCTCTCTCGCTCTCGCTCGCTCTCTCCCTCACACCCTCTCTCTCTCTCTCCATCTCTACCTCCCTCTCCCTTTCCCTCCATTCCTCCTTCCTTCCTTCCCTCCCCCTCCCTCTCTCCCCTTCTCTCTCTCCCTCTCACTCCATCTCCACAGCATCCAGGGGGGGCTTCTCCCCGTGCTTGTAAACGCTCACAGTCACGTTCACTGTCTGGGAGCCGTGCTGGTTGCGGACGAAGATGCTGTATCTCCCGGAGTCCTGACTTGTCACGTTGTTGACAGTGAGGGTGCTGGACTTGGGCTCCTTGGTGACGGAGAACTGACCCCCCGACACAATCTCCCGGTCGTTCCTCAGCCAGAACATCTCTGGGGCGGGGTCCCCGTCAGCGAAACAGGTGAGGCACAGAGACTGGGGGGGGGGGGGGAAGGGGAGAGGGGGTGGAGGAGAAGGAGGGGCAGGAGAGTGAGGATCTGAATCAGAATCTAGAGCATCAGTCAGAGCTGGTGTGATGTTTCACTGAGAACTCATCCATAATATAGGCCTACCAACCACCTTAGAGAGGCCTGGTTAGCAGGAAGGGTTGGCCTGCTAGCGGGAAGGGTTAGCCTGCTAGCAGGAAGGGTTGGTCTGCTAGCAGGAAGGGTTAACCTGCTAGCAGGAAGGGTTAGCAAGTTAGATACACAAAGGGTTAGCCTGCTAGCAGGAAGGGTTAGCCTGCTAGATACACAAAGGGTTAGCCTGCTACAATACACAAGCCTAAATTGTAGGCTTATGAAGGTTGATAATTCCACAACACATATATTCAGATTTCCTGAGACCAGTGGTAACTTGTCTCCTATACATAATCTTAAATGAGCTCACTGCTAATGGTAGCCTACTACTGACTGTTCTAAACCGAAAATGCAAACAATCGCAAAACCAAGTTATCACACAATGCATAATAAAATATATTTAATCCAGTTCTACATAATGTCAACTAATTATGAAGGCATAAATCCACTCAAGAGGTCAAATTTAGCTAATCTTTAGTCAGCCAAAACTGGCCGCATGTTAGCACACTATCGAACGATTTACTTTCGCAATATATACAAAGGCTCATTGGTAATCGTCCGACGTATCTCATGCTTCATATGAATCCCAGACACAAGCCAGGACGTGGTCTGCTCTAGGTGACAGTGATGTGGCCTGCTGTAGGTGACAGTGATGTGGTCTGCTGTAGGTGACAGTGATGTGGTCTGCTGTAGGTGACAGTGATGTGGTCTGCTGTAGGTGACAGTGATGTGGTCTGCTGTAGGTGACAGTGATGTGGTCTGCTCTAGGTGACAGTGATGTGGTCTGCTCTAGGTGACAGTGAAGTGGTCTGCTCTAGGTGACAGTGATGTGGTCTGCTGTAGGTGACAGTGATGTGGCCTGCTGTAGGTGACAGTGATGTGGTCTGCTGTAGGTGACAGTGATGTGGTCTGCTGTAGGTGACAGTGATGTGGTCTGCTCTAGGTGACAGTGACGTGGTCTGCTGTAGGTGACAGTGATGTGGTCTGCTGTAGGTGACAGTGATGTGGTCTGCTCTAGGTGACAGTGACGTGGTCTGCTGTAGGTGACAGTGATGTGGTCTGCTGTAGGTGACAGTGATGTTGTCTGCTCTAGGTGACAGTGATGTGGTCTGCTGTAGGTGACAGTGATGTGGTCTGCTCTAGGTGACAGTGATGTGGGCTGCTGTAGGTGACAGTGATGTGGGCTGCTGTAGGTGACAGTGATGTGGTCTGCTCTAGGTGACAGTGATGTGGTCTGCTGTAGGTGACAGTGATGTGGTCTGCTCTAGGTGACAGTGATGTGGTCTGCTGTAGGTGACAGTGATGTGGTCTGCTCTAGGTGACAGTGATGTGGTCTGCTCTAGGTAACAGTGATGTGGTCTGCTCTAGGTGACAGTGATGTGGTCTGCTGTAGGTGACAGTGATGTGGTCTGCTCTAGGTGACAGTGATGTGGTCTGCTGTAGGTGACAGTGATGTGGTCTGCTGTAGGTGACAGTGATGTGGTCTGCTGTAGGTGACAGTGATGTGGTCTGCTGTAGGTGACAGTGATGTGGCCTGCTGTAGGTGACAGTGATGTGGTCTGCTCTAGGTGACAGTGATGTGGTCTGCTGTAGGTGACAGTGATGTGGTCTGCTCTAGGTGACAGTGATGTGGCCTGCTGTAGGTGACAGTGATGTGGTCTGCTCTAGGTGACAGTGATGTGGTCTGCTGTAGGTGACAGTGATGTGGTCTGCTGTAGGTGACAGTGATGTAGTCTGCTCTAGGTGACAGTGATGTGGTCTGCTGTAGGTGACAGTGATGTGGTCTGCTGTAGGTGACAGTGATGTGGTCTGCTCTAGGTGACAGTGATGTGGTCTGCTGTAGGTGACAGTGATGTGGTCTGCTCTAGGTGACAGTGATGTGGGCTGCTGTAGGTGACAGTGATGTGGCCTGCTGTAGGTGACAGTGATGTGGTCTGCTCTAGGTGACAGTGATGTGGTCTGCTGTAGGTGACAGTGATGTGGTCTGCTCTAGGTGACAGTGACGTGGTCTGCTGTAGGTGACAGTGATGTGGTCTGCTGTAGGTGACAGTGATGTGGTCTGCTCTAGGTGACAGTGATGTGGTCTGCTGTAGGTGACAGTGATGTGGTCTGCTGTAGGTGACAGTGATGTAGTCTGCTCTAGGTGACAGTGATGTGGTCTGCTGTAGGTGACAGTGATGTGGTCTGCTGTAGGTGACAGTGATGTGGTCTGCTCTAGGTGACAGTGATGTGGTCTGCTGTAGGTGACAGTGATGTGGTCTGCTGTAGGTGACAGTGATGTGGTCTGCTCTAGGTGACAGTGATGTGGTCTGCTGTAGGTGACAGTGATGTGGTCTGCTGTAGGTGACAGTGATGTGGTCTGCTGTAGGTGACAGTGATGTGGTCTGCTCTAGGTGACAGTGATGTGGTCTGCTGTAGGTGACAGTGAAGTGGTCTGCTCTAGGTGACAGTGATGTGGTCTGCTGTAGGTGACAGTGACGTGGTCTGCTGTAGGTGACAGTGATGTGGGCTGCTGTAGGTGACAGTGATGTGGTCTGCTCTAGGTGACAGTGATGTGGTCTGCTGTAGGTGACAGTGATGTGGTCTGCTCTAGGTGACAGTGATGTGGTCTGCTGTAGGTGACAGTGATGTGGTCTGCTCTAGGTGACAGTGATGTGGTCTGCTCTAGGTAACAGTGATGTGGTCTGCTCTAGGTGACAGTGATGTGGTCTGCTGTAGGTAACAGTGATGTGGTCTGCTGTAGGTGACAGTGATGTGGTCTGCTGTAGGTGACAGTGATGTGGTCTGCTCTAGGTGACAGTGATGTAGTCTGCTCTAGGTGACAGTGATGTGGTCTGCTCTAGGTGACAGTGATGTGGTCTGCTGTAGGTGACAGTGATGTGGCCTGCTGTAGGTGACAGTGATGTGGTCTGCTGTAGGTGACAGTGATGTGGTCTGCTCTAGGTGACAGTGATGTGGTCTGCTGTAGGTGACAGTGAAGTGGCCTGCTGTAGGTGACAGTGATGTGGTCTGCTCTAGGTGACAGTGATGTGGTCTGCTCTAGGTGACAGTGATGTAGTCTGCTCTAGGTGACAGTGATGTGGTCTGCTGTAGGTGACAGTGATGTGGTCTGCTCTAGGTGACAGTGATGTAGTCTGCTCTAGGTGACAGTGATGTGGTCTGCTGTAGGTGACAGTGAAGTGGTCTGCTCTAGGTGACAGTGATGTGGCCTGCTGTAGGTGACAGTGAAGTGGCCTGCTGTAGGTGACAGTGATGTGGTCTGCTCTAGGTGACAGTGATGTGGTCTGCTGTAGGTGACAGTGATGTGGTCTGCTGTAGGTGACAGTGATGTGGGCTGCTCTAGGTGACAGTGATGTGGTCTGCTCTAGGTGACAGTGATGTGGTCTGCTGTAGGTGACAGTGATGTGGGCTGCTGTAGGTGACAGTGATGTGGTCTGCTCTAGGTGACAGTGATGTGGCCTGCTGTAGGTGACAGTGATGTGGGCTGCTGTAGGTGACAGTGATGTGGTCTGCTCTAGGTGACAGTGATGTGGCCTGCTGTAGGTGACAGTGATGTGGCCTGCTGTAGGTGACAGTGATGTGGTCTGCTGTAGGTGACAGTGATGTGGTCTGCTGTAGGTGACAGTGATGTAGTCTGCTCTAGGTGACAGTGATGTGGCCTGCTGTAGGTGACAGTGATGTGGCCTGCTGTAGGTGACAGTGATGTGGTCTGCTGTAGGTGACAGTGATGTGGTCTGCTGTAGGTGACAGTGATGTGGTCTGCTGTAGGTGACAGTGATGTGGTCTGCTGTAGGTGACAGTGATGTGGCCTGCTGTAGGTGACAGTGATGTGGTCTGCTCTAGGTGACAGTGATGTGGTCTGCTGTAGGTGACAGTGATGTGGTCTGCTGTAGGTGACAGTGATGTGGTCTGCTCTAGGTGACAGTGATGTGGTCTGCTGTAGGTGACAGTGATGTGGTCTGCTGTAGGTGACAGTGATGTGGCCTGCTGTAGGTGACAGTGATGTGGTCTGCTGTAGGTGACAGTGATGTGGTCTGCTGTAGGTGACAGTGATGTGGTCTGCTCTAGGTGACAGTGATGTGGTCTGCTCTAGGTGACAGTGATGTGGTCTGCTGTAGGTGACAGTGATGTGGTCTGCTGTAGGTGACAGTGATGTGGTCTGCTCTAGGTGACAGTGATGTGGTCTGCTCTAGGTGACAGTGAAGTGGTCTGCTCTAGGTGACAGTGATGTGGTCTGCTCTAGGTGACAGTGAAGTGGCCTGCTGTAGGTGACAGTGATGTGGTCTGCTCTAGGTGACAGTGATGTGGTCTGCTCTAGGTGACAGTGATGTGGTCTGCTCTAGGTGACAGTGATGTGGTCTGCTCTAGGTGACAGTGATGTGGTCTGCTGTAGGTGACAGTGATGTGGTCTGCTGTAGGTGACAGTGATGTGGTCTGCTGTAGGTGACAGTGATGTGGCCTGCTCTAGGTGACAGTGATGTGGGCTGCTCTAGGTGACAGTGATGTGGTCTGCTCTAGGTGACAGTGATGTGGTCTGCTCTAGGTGACAGTGATGTGGTCTGCTGTAGGTGACAGTGATGTGGTCTGCTGTAGGTGACAGTGATGTGGTCTGCTCTAGGTGACAGTGATGTGGTCTGCTGTAGGTGACAGTGATGTGGTCTGCTCTAGGTGACAGTGATGTGGTCTGCTGTAGGTGACAGTGATGTGGTCTGCTGTAGGTGACAGTGATGTGGTCTGCTGTAGGTGACAGTGATGTGGTCTGCTGTAGGTGACAGTGATGTGGCCTGCTGTAGGTGACAGTGATGTGGTCTGCTCTAGGTGACAGTGATGTGGTCTGCTGTAGGTGACAGTGATGTGGTCTGCTGTAGGTGACAGTGATGTGGTCTGCTGTAGGTGACAGTGATGTGGTCTGCTGTAGGTGACAGTGATGTGGTCTGCTCTAGGTGACAGTGATGTGGTCTGCTGTAGGTGACAGTGATGTGGTCTGCTGTAGGTGACAGTGATGTGGCCTGCTGTAGGTGACAGTGATGTGGTCTGCTGTAGGTGACAGTGATGTGGTCTGCTGTAGGTGACAGTGATGTGGTCTGCTCTAGGTGACAGTGAAGTGGTCTGCTCTAGGTGACAGTGATGTGGTCTGCTCTAGGTGACAGTGAAGTGGCCTGCTGTAGGTGACAGTGATGTGGTCTGCTCTAGGTGACAGTGATGTGGTCTGCTCTAGGTGACAGTGATGTGGTCTGCTCTAGGTGACAGTGATGTGGTCTGCTCTAGGTGACAGTGATGTGGTCTGCTGTAGGTGACAGTGATGTGGTCTGCTGTAGGTGACAGTGATGTGGTCTGCTGTAGGTGACAGTGATGTGGCCTGCTCTAGGTGACAGTGATGTGGGCTGCTCTAGGTGACAGTGATGTGGTCTGCTCTAGGTGACAGTGATGTGGTCTGCTCTAGGTGACAGTGATGTGGTCTGCTGTAGGTGACAGTGATGTGGTCTGCTGTAGGTGACAGTGATGTGGTCTGCTCTAGGTGACAGTGATGTGGTCTGCTGTAGGTGACAGTGATGTGGTCTGCTCTAGGTGACAGTGATGTGGTCTGCTGTAGGTGACAGTGATGTGGTCTGCTGTAGGTGACAGTGATGTGGTCTGCTGTAGGTGACAGTGATGTGGCCTGCTGTAGGTGACAGTGATGTGGTCTGCTCTAGGTGACAGTGATGTGGTCTGCTGTAGGTGACAGTGATGTGGTCTGCTCTAGGTGACAGTGATGTGGTCTGCTGTAGGTGACAGTGATGTGGTCTGCTGTAGGTGACAGTGATGTGGTCTGCTGTAGGTGACAGTGATGTGGCCTGCTGTAGGTGACAGTGATGTGGTCTGCTCTAGGTGACAGTGATGTGGTCTGCTGTAGGTGACAGTGATGTGGTCTGCTGTAGGTGACAGTGATGTGGTCTGCTCTAGGTGACAGTGATGTGGTCTGCTGTAGGTGACAGTGATGTGGTCTGCTGTAGGTGACAGTGATGTGGTCTGCTCTAGGTGACAGTGATGTGGTCTGCTGTAGGTGACAGTGATGTGGTCTGCTCTAGGTGACAGTGATGTGGTCTGCTGTAGGTGACAGTGATGTGGTCTGCTCTAGGTGACAGTGATGTGGCCTGCTCTAGGTGACAGTGATGTGGGCTGCTGTAGGTGACAGTGATGTGGCCTGCTGTAGGTGACAGTGATGTGGTCTGCTCTAGGTGACAGTGATGTGGTCTGCTCTAGGTGACAGTGATGTGGTCTGCTCTAGGTGACAGTGATGTGGTCTGCTCTAGGTGACAGTGATGTGGTCTGCTGTAGGTGACAGTGATGTGGTCTGCTGTAGGTGACAGTGATGTGGTCTGCTGTAGGTGACAGTGATGTGGTCTGCTCTAGGTGACAGTGATGTGGCCTGCTGTAGGTGACAGTGATGTGGTCTGCTCTAGGTGACAGTGATGTGGTCTGCTGTAGGTGACAGTGATGTGGCCTGCTGTAGGTGACAGTGATGTGGTCTGCTCTAGGTGACAGTGATGTGGTCTGCTCTAGGTGACAGTGATGTGGTCTGCTGTAGGTGACAGTGATGTGGTCTGCTGTAGGTGACAGTGATGTGGTCTGCTGTAGGTGACAGTGATGTGGTCTGCTGTAGGTGACAGTGATGTGGCCTGCTGTAGGTGACAGTGATGTGGTCTGCTCTAGGTGACAGTGATGTGGTCTGCTGTAGGTGACAGTGATGTGGTCTGCTGTAGGTGACAGTGATGTGGTCTGCTGTAGGTGACAGTGATGTGGTCTGCTGTAGGTGACAGTGATGTGGTCTGCTCTAGGTGACAGTGATGTGGTCTGCTGTAGGTGACAGTGATGTGGTCTGCTGTAGGTGACAGTGATGTGGCCTGCTGTAGGTGACAGTGATGTGGTCTGCTGTAGGTGACAGTGATGTGGTCTGCTGTAGGTGACAGTGATGTGGTCTGCTCTAGGTGACAGTGAAGTGGTCTGCTCTAGGTGACAGTGATGTGGTCTGCTCTAGGTGACAGTGAAGTGGCCTGCTGTAGGTGACAGTGATGTGGTCTGCTCTAGGTGACAGTGATGTGGTCTGCTCTAGGTGACAGTGATGTGGTCTGCTCTAGGTGACAGTGATGTGGTCTGCTCTAGGTGACAGTGATGTGGTCTGCTGTAGGTGACAGTGATGTGGTCTGCTGTAGGTGACAGTGATGTGGTCTGCTGTAGGTGACAGTGATGTGGCCTGCTCTAGGTGACAGTGATGTGGGCTGCTCTAGGTGACAGTGATGTGGTCTGCTCTAGGTGACAGTGATGTGGTCTGCTCTAGGTGACAGTGATGTGGTCTGCTGTAGGTGACAGTGATGTGGTCTGCTGTAGGTGACAGTGATGTGGTCTGCTCTAGGTGACAGTGATGTGGTCTGCTGTAGGTGACAGTGATGTGGTCTGCTCTAGGTGACAGTGATGTGGTCTGCTGTAGGTGACAGTGATGTGGTCTGCTGTAGGTGACAGTGATGTGGTCTGCTGTAGGTGACAGTGATGTGGCCTGCTGTAGGTGACAGTGATGTGGTCTGCTCTAGGTGACAGTGATGTGGTCTGCTGTAGGTGACAGTGATGTGGTCTGCTCTAGGTGACAGTGATGTGGTCTGCTGTAGGTGACAGTGATGTGGTCTGCTGTAGGTGACAGTGATGTGGTCTGCTGTAGGTGACAGTGATGTGGCCTGCTGTAGGTGACAGTGATGTGGTCTGCTCTAGGTGACAGTGATGTGGTCTGCTGTAGGTGACAGTGATGTGGTCTGCTGTAGGTGACAGTGATGTGGTCTGCTCTAGGTGACAGTGATGTGGTCTGCTGTAGGTGACAGTGATGTGGTCTGCTGTAGGTGACAGTGATGTGGTCTGCTCTAGGTGACAGTGATGTGGTCTGCTGTAGGTGACAGTGATGTGGTCTGCTGTAGGTGACAGTGATGTGGTCTGCTCTAGGTGACAGTGATGTGGTCTGCTGTAGGTGACAGTGATGTGGTCTGCTCTAGGTGACAGTGATGTGGCCTGCTGTAGGTGACAGTGATGTGGGCTGCTGTAGGTGACAGTGATGTGGCCTGCTGTAGGTGACAGTGATGTGGTCTGCTCTAGGTGACAGTGATGTGGTCTGCTCTAGGTGACAGTGATGTGGTCTGCTCTAGGTGACAGTGATGTGGTCTGCTGTAGGTGACAGTGATGTGGTCTGCTGTAGGTGACAGTGATGTGGTCTGCTCTAGGTGACAGTGATGTGGTCTGCTCTAGGTGACAGTGATGTGGTCTGCTCTAGGTGACAGTGATGTGGTCTGCTGTAGGTGACAGTGATGTGGTCTGCTGTAGGTGACAGTGATGTGGTCTGCTGTAGGTGACAGTGATGTGGTCTGCTCTAGGTGACAGTGATGTGGCCTGCTGTAGGTGACAGTGATGTGGTCTGCTCTAGGTGACAGTGATGTGGTCTGCTGTAGGTGACAGTGATGTGGCCTGCTGTAGGTGACAGTGATGTGGTCTGCTCTAGGTGACAGTGATGTGGTCTGCTCTAGGTGACAGTGATGTGGTCTGCTGTAGGTGACAGTGATGTGGTCTGCTCTAGGTGACAGTGATGTGGTCTGCTGTAGGTAACAGTGATGTGGTCTGCTCTAGGTGACAGTGATGTGGTCTGCTGTAGGTGACAGTGATGTGGTCTGCTCTAGGTGACAGTGATGTGGTCTGCTGTAGGTGACAGTGATGTGGCCTGCTGTAGGTGACAGTGATGTGGTCTGCTCTAGGTGACAGTGATGTGGTCTGCTGTAGGTGACAGTGATGTGGTCTGCTTTAAGTGACAGTGATGTGGTCTGCTGTAGGTGACAGTGATGTGGTCTGCTGTAGGTGACAGTGATGTGGTCTGCTGTAGGTGACAGTGATGTGGTCTGCTGTAGGTGACAGTGATGTGGTCTGCTCTAGGTGACAGTGATGTGGTCTGCTCTAGGTGACAGTGAAGTGGTCTGCTCTAGGTGACAGTGATGTGGTCTGCTCTAGGTGACAGTGATGTGGTCTGCTGTAGGTGACAGTGATGTGGTCTGCTGTAGGTGACAGTGATGTGGTCTGCTCTAGGTGACAGTGACACAGTACCTTATTTTCCATGATGGCAACAACATCTGGAAGGCCTTTTGTCACTCTGGCGCAATCTGAAAAACATGAACACATGAGGCAGAGGAATCCCCTGCTATGAACACATGAGGCAGAGGAATCCCCTGCTACATCCACATGAGGCTCAGAAGTACAGAAGTAGAACAGGGGTATACTCACTCTTCTCTGCCACTGCCACTTGCCTTGAGAATAGAAACAGTTATAAATTTGGTGCACATGTCAAATTGTCTTACACACAATGGCCGGGTTTCCCAGATTCGTTAAGAAGCTCTTAACGCTAAGAGCTTCTTAAGAGCGTTCTAAGAATGCTCTAGAACGCTCTTAGAACGCTCCTAAGAAGCTCTTAGCGTTAAGAGCTTCTTAACGAATCTGGGAAACCCGGCCAATGTCATTAAGTCCAGTACAGTTAGTACAGTTAGCGTGCCTGATTTAATGTAGAGGAAACCCCAGCCAGATGGTTAGTAACAGTGTGTCCACGGTGTGTCCACTGTGTGTCCACGGTGTGTCCACGGTGTGTCCACGGTGTGTCCCCTGTGTGACCACAGTGTGTCCACAGTGTGTCCACAGTGTGTCCACAGTGTGTCCACTGTGTGACCACAGTGTGTCCACAGTGTGACCACAGTGTGTCCACAGTGTGTCCACAGTGTGTCCACTGTGTGTCCCCTGTGTGTCCACAGTGTGTCCACAGTGTGTCCACTGTGTGTCCACAGTGTGTCCCCTGTGTGTCCACGGTGTGTCCACTGTGTGTCCACTGTGTGTCCCCTGTGTGTCCACAGTGTGTCCACTGTGTGTCCCCTGTGTGACCACAGTGTGTCCACAGTGTGTCCACAGTGTGTCCCCTGTGTGTCCACGGTGTGTCCACTGTGTGTCCACTGTGTGTCCACAGTGTGTCCACAGTAGTGGATGCTGGTTTGGGAGAGAGAAACACAGAAAACCAAGGGGACTTTCTGTGCTCTCAGGAATAGCCAGTTAAGAAATAGCCAGAACAATAAAACTAAACATAGCTTGACATTTCTATCCACAAAATATATTTTTGGTATCATTTTTGAAATCATTTAAAAAATGTGGCATGTGTCTCGGGAGGATTTTGCTGGTGAGTGTGGAGGCCAGGGTGTGCGGAGCGGAGAAGGTTAGAGGTTCAAAGTCCAAAGTTTTTTTAATGGCTATTTGCACAGATCACACAAGGTAACACAGGGCATTGCAATTCTAGTAGTGGATGCTGCTATACACAACAACACAACATTACACACAACCACAGCTGCTGCACACAACAACACAACATTACACACAACCACAGCTGCTGCACACAACAACACAACATTACACACAACCACAGCTGCTGCACACAACAACACAACATTACACACAACCACAGCTGCTGCACACAACAATAAACACAACCACAGCTGCTGCACACAACAACACAACATTAAACACAACCACAGCTGCTACACACAACAATAAACACAACCACAGCTGCTACACACAACAACACAACAATAAACACAATCACAGCTGCTACACACAACATTAAACACAACCACAGCTGCTATACACAACAACACAACAATAAACACAATCACAGCTGCTACACACAACAATAAACACAACCACAGCTGCTACACACAACAATAAACACAACCACAGCTGCTACACACAACATTAAACACAACCACAGCTGCTACACACAACAACACAACATTAAACACAACCACAGCAGATCAGGCCTGGGGGAACTCACTTCAGCCTCTGGAACTCCAGCAACGCGTCTGCAAACACTGGAGCACAGAGACACAGTTCACAACACCACTAGACTAACTACAACTAGACTAACTACATGTGTGACTAAACACCTTGAAGGCTGGGAGGACAGTTGAGTACTTACATGTAAGTACTCAACTGTCCTCCCAGCTAAATGACTACATGTAAGTACTCAACTGTCCTCCCAGCTAAATGACTACATGTAAGTACTCAACTGTCCTCCCAGCTAAATGACTACATGTAAGTACTCAACATGTAAGTACTCAACTTACATGTTGAGTACTTACATGTAGTCATTTAGCTACAAGTAAGTCGCTCTTATCCAGAGCGACTTACAGTAAGTACAGGGACATTCCCCCGAGGCAAGTAGGGTGAAGTGCCTTGCCCAAGGACACAACGTCATTTTGCACAGCCGGGAATCGAACTGACAACCTTCAGATTACTAGCCCGCTTCCCTAACCGCTCAGCCACCTGACTTCTGGAAGCATTACGGCACCGATGTAGTGAAGTGTGTGACGAGTTCTCTGAGCAGACTGACCGTGTGACAGCGTCTCCTGCCTAGCACGGTGTGCAGAGCAGACTGACCGTGTGACAGCGTCTCCTGCCTAGCACGGTGTGCAGAGCAGACTGACCGTGTGACAGCGTCTCCTGCCTAGCACGGTGTGCAGAGCAGACTGACCGTGTGACAGCGTCTCCTGCCTAGCACGGTGTGCAGAGCAGACTGACCGTGTGACAGCGTCTCCTGCCTAGCACGGTGTGCAGAGCAGACTGACCGTGTGACAGCGTCTCCTGCCTAGCACGGTGTGCAGAGCAGACTGACCGTGTGACAGCGTCTCCTGCCCAGCAGTGTGCAGAGCAGACTGACCGTGTGACAGTGTCTCCTGCCTAGCACGGTGTGCAGAGCAGACTGACCGTGTGACAGTGTCTCCTGCCCAGCAGTGTGCAGAGCAGACTGACCGTGTGACAGTGTCTCCTGCCTAGCACGGTGTGCAGAGCAGACTGACCGTGTGACAGCGTCTCCTGCCTAGCACGGTGTGCAGAGCAGACTGACCGTGTGACAGCGTCTCCTGCCCAGCAGTGTGCAGAGCAGACTGACCGTGTGACAGTGTCTCCTGCCTAGCACGGTGTGCAGAGCAGACTGACCGTGTGACAGTGTCTCCTGCCCAGCAGTGTGCAGAGCAGACTGACCGTGTGACAGTGTCTCCTGCCTAGCACGGTGTGCAGAGCAGACTGACCGTGTGACAGTGTCTCCTGCCCAGCAGTGTGCAGAGCAGACTGACCGTGTGACAGTGTCTCCTGCCCAGCAGTGTGCAGAGCAGACTGACCGTGTGACAGCGTCTCCTGCCTAGCACGGTGTGCAGAGCAGACTGACCGTGTGACAGCGTCTCCTGCCTAGCACGGTGTGCAGAGCAGACTGACCGTGTGACAGCGTCTCCTGCCTAGCACGGTGTGCAGAGCAGACTGACCGTGTGACAGCGTCTCCTGCCCAGCACAGTGTGCAGAGCAGACTGACCATGTGACAGCGTCTCCTGCCTAGCACGGTGTGCAGAGCAGACTTACCTTGCCCGGAGAGGTCGAGCGAGCGCTTGTGTGTCTCCTGCCCATCAGACATCTCCAGAGTGTACTTCCCCTTGTCGCTCTCAGTGGGAGCCAGGATCTGGAGCCACAGCTTCTGCATGCTGCAGCCCGGCTTGGCTCTCGGATCCTGGTCAATACGCTTCTCCCTGGTGGACGGGGGTGTGAGTTAGTGGTTAGAGCATCTGACTGCAGATCAAGAAGTTGCCATCAAGTGTGATGGTGTCAGCTGTGATGGTGTGTTGGTTTTAGTTGTTACTTTGTCTCTCTTTTCATGAGAATATTTAGCCTCCAGTACTTCCACAGAACCAGGAACAAACTCGTTACCTGCTAAATCTGGTTATCACACAAACAACCAGAAGGGGGCGGCATGGGCCTGCATTTGTGATTTCAACCGTTTATGTCAGTGATGAAACCAGTCTGACAGATAGCCAGCCATCCATCCAGCCAGTCAAGCAGCCAGCCAGCCAGTCAACCAGCCCTGACAGCCAGCCAGTCAGCCTGACAGCCAGCCAACCAGCCAGCCAGTCAACCTGACAGCCAGCCAGTCAACCAGCCCGACAGCCAGCCAGTCAACCAGCCAGCCAGTCAACCAGCCCAACAGACAGCCAGCCAGTCAACCAGCCAGCCAGCCAGTCAACCAGCCCAACAGAGAGCCAGTCAGTCAACCAGCCAGCCAGTCAACCAGCCAGCCTGCCAGCCTGACAGCCAGCCAGTCAACCAGCCAGTCAACCAGCCAGCCAGTCAACCAGACAGCCAGCCAGTCAACCAGCCAGCCGGACAGCCAGCCGGTTAACCAGCCAGCCAGTCAACCAGCCAGCCAGCCAGTCAACCAGCCTGACAGCCAGTCAACCATCCAGCCAGCCAGTCAACCAGCCTGACAGCCAGCCAGCAAGTCAACCAGACAGACAGCCAGCCAGCAAGTCAACCAGACAGACAGCCAGCCAGCCAGTCACCCATGGGATGTGAGAGGAGCCAGGTGATGCCACTCACTGGAGGCTCCAGCTGGTCTTCAAGCAGCTGAGGTAGTATCTGAGAGAGCAGTACAGCTTGAAGCCTTCAGCAGTGCACTGAACCCTCAGGGGACTGGCCGACAGTGCTGGGGGAGACAGGGGGGAGAGAGACATGTCTCCAACAAGTCACAACATGGAGAATTGCTCTGCTCTGCGTGTGTGTGTGTGGGGGGGGGGGGGGGGGGGGAGAGGGTACTATAGTCACATCTGTGGAGCAGTGATTATACAGTAACAAGGCTCTCTCTCTGTCAGGATCAAACCCAACTCTATGAATTCATGCATGAATGAATGTTAATGATCTGAATGTTAATGTTCTGAATGTTAGCCATCACCCCTGCTGGAGAGCTGTAGCTCAGGATGCCTGGAAGGGGAGAGGGGTGCCTGGAAGGGGAGAGGGGTGCCTGGAAGGGGAGAGGCGTGTCTGGAAGGGGAGAGGCGTGCCTGGAAGGGGAGAGGCGTGCCTGGAAGGGGAGAGGGGTGCCTGGAAGAGGGGTGCCTGGAAGGGGAGAGGCGTGCCTGGAAGGGGAGAGGCGTGCCTGGAAGGGGAGAGGGGTGCCTGGAAGGGGAGAGGCGTGCCTGGAAGAGGAGAGGCGTGCCTGGAAGGGGAGAGGCGTGCCTGGAAGGGGAGAGGGGTGCCTGGAAGGGGAGAGGCGTGTCTGGAAGGGGAGAGGCGTGCCTGGAAGGGGAGAGGCGTGCCTGGAAGGGGAGAGGGGTGCCTGGAAGGGGAGAGGCGTGCCTGGAAGGGGAGAGGGGTGCCTGGAAGGGGAGAGGGATGCCTGGAAGGGGAGAGGCGTGCCTGGAAGGGGAGAGGGGTGCCTGGAAGGGGAGAGGCGTGCCTGGAAGGGGAGAGGGGTGCCTGGAAGGGGAGAGGCGTGCCTGGAAGGGGAGAGGGGTGCCTGGAAGGGGAGAGGGGTGCCTGGAAGGGGAGAGGCGTGCCTGGAAGGGGAGAGGCGTGCCTGGAAGGGGAGAGGGATGCCTGGAAGGGGAGAGGGTGTGTTGAGTGTTTCTACATCAGGAGAGTCTCCATTAACTCACCACACTGTTTACTCAGGTGTTGGAGAAGCTTGTCGTACTCTGTAAACAAACAAAGAATGAGGACGTCGTCAGGCTGTGCATTCAGCATGCTGCAGCATGAGAGGGTTCCACACCACGCCCTCTGTGCGTTCAGCATGCTGCAGCATGAGAGGGTTCCACACCACGCCCTCTGTGCGTTCAGCATGCTGCAGCATGAGAGGGTTCCACACCATGCCCTCTGTGCGTTCAGCATGCTGCAGCATGAGAGGGTTCCACACCATGCCCTCTGTGCGTTCAGCATGCTGCAGCATGAGAGGGTTCCACACCATGCCCTCTGTGCGTTCAGCATGCTGCAGCATGAGAGGGTTCCACACCATGCCCTCTGTGCATTCAGCATGCTGCAGCATGAGAGGGTTCCACACCACGCCCTCTGTGCGTTCAGCATGCTGCAGCATGAGAGGGTTCCACACCATGCCCTCTGTGCATTCAGCATGCTGCAGCATGAGAGGGTTCCACACCACGCCCTCTGTGCGTTCAGCATGCTGCAGCATGAGAGGGTTCCACACCATGCCCTCTGTGCGTTCAGCATGCTGCAGCATGAGAGGGTTCCACACCACGCCCTCTAGTAGGAACAGACATAACGTGACAGGGTTCTGGAGAAGGAACCCTTCTCACAGGCCTGCCACTCTCACACAGAAATAAAAACAATATTGACAAATTTGAAAGATGTGTGTGTGTGTGTGTATAGTGAGTGTTTGTGTGTGTATATTGTGAGTGTGTGTATAATGTGTGTGAGTGTGTATTGTGAGTGTGTGTGTTCTTCTCACCCTCTTCCAGCATCTCCAGGGTGCTCACATCCTGTCCTCTGCTGTCAGACACCACGGCCCTGAAGGTACCTGCCTCCTTTTTGGTCACCTGCCAGGACACACAGCCAGCTCAACAACACAGTACACTACAACACACGGCACACAACAACATTGTGTGTGTACCTGAGGGGTGTGTGTGTGTACCTCAGGGGTGTGTGTGTGTGTACCTGAGGGGTGTGTGTGTGTGTACCTGAGGGGTGTGTGTGTGTGTGTGTACCTGAGGGGTGTGTGTGTGTGTACCTGGGGTATGGTAAGAGAGCTGTCTCCAGATGATGGCTCATACACAGCGCTGGAGATCTCAACTCCATCCTTAAACCACCTCACAACTGTGTCTCTGTTGGCGTTCGTCACCTGGGAACAGAAATGGGCTCAGATTACAGAACAGTGAGATGACATGTGACCAGCTGGTCACAGCATCAGACTACTACAGGGTTAGCATCACGGTTAGCATCAGACTGCTACAGGGTTAGCATCAGGGTTAGCATCAGACTGCTACATGGTTAGCATCAGGGTTAGCATCAGGTTAGCATCAGGGTTAGCATCAGACTGCTACATGGTTAGCATCAGGGTTAGCATCAGGTTAGCATCAGGGTTAGCATTAGGGTTAGCATCAGACTGCTACAGGGTTAGCAACAGGGTTAGCATCAGACTGCTACAGGGTCAGCATCAGGGTTAGCATCAGACTGCTACAGGGTTAGCAACAGGGTTAGCATCAGACTGCTACAGGGTTAGCATCAGGGTTAGCATCAGACTGCTACAGGGTTAGCAACAGGGTTAGCATCAGACTGCTACAGGGTCAGCATCAGGGTTAGCATCAGACTGCTACAGGGTTAGCATCAGGGTTAGCACCAGACTGCTACAGGGTTAGCATCAGACTGCTACAGGGTTAGCATCAGGGTTAGCACCAGACTGCTACAGGGTTAGCAACAGACTGCTACAGGGTTAGCATCAGACTGCTACAGGGTTAGCATCAGGGTTAGCACCAGACTGCTACAGGGTTAGCAACAGACTGCTACAGGGTTAGCATCAGACTGCTACTGACCCTGCAGCTGATGATGAGCTCACACTGCTCTGTGATGAGCCAGGAGAGAAACTTCTGGAAGTACGGGCCTGGGGGGCAAGAGGACATGATCACCTGCCTGCTCTGAACCACAGCCCCACATAACCCAGAGGCTGAAAGTGCTTCTCAACCCGCTGTCCTGCATGTGTTACATGTTTCCCTGCTCCAACACACCTGAATCAAATGAATGGCCGTTATGAAGCTCTTCAGAAGCCAGATATTGACCCAATTATTTGATTCAGGTGTGTTGGAGCAGGGAAACATGTAAAACATGCAGGGCAGGGGGGGCTGAAGCACTGGTCTGGAACAGTGACCTCTCACCTGACTTTCTCTTGTAGTCCAGTCTGTTAGCCTGGGACTGAGCCAGCGTCTGACGGAACTCTGGAACACACACACACATACACATACACGCACACACATACACACACACATACACACACACACATACACATACATACACACACATACACACACACACACACACACACACACATACACACACACATACACACACAGACTGCTGATTGGAATTTTTGGCAGTTTTTAGTCTCATAACCATACAGACAAAAGAGGGCGGCTTTGGAATGATTTGGAAGTTTGGAAACAAGGAAGACAGGTTGGTGGGAAAGAAGAGGCAGGGAGAGGGAGAAGTTGTGGAGGACAAGGGAGAGGAAGACCAAGAACGAGTTCTCTGATGAGATAAGGGCCACAATTATGGCCAAATACAGGAGAGAGGGAGAACTAAAACAATCACAGTAGCCTACCATGCAGCATGAGTGATTACACTATATTTGTAGTTTTTTGTACTTACATGCAATTTCATTATCATTGATCATTTGGGTGTAGGTTTCAACTTCGTAATTTTCAAAAGTACGTATATTACAGTACTACACAGTGCTGGACTGACCATCTGGCATACCGGGCATCTGCCCGGTGGGCCGACGCAGTTTTGGCCGACTCGCCAATATAATGTATGTTTTTTTTTTTTGGGTCTGGCCGGCCCATAAAGAACTGACAGCGGCCCATTGGTTAATGTCCTTAATTGGCACTCACCTGACCCAATCAAATCCAAGAAGACACGAGCTGTTGTGTTCTTAAACATACTTTTGTAGTGAAAAAGTGTTGTATTGTTTGTTCAGCCTGACTCACTGTGGTCCACCAGCAGCAGGGTGAACTGGTTCCTGGCCCGGCCGTCTCGGAGCTGAGCGGTGTAGGAGCCCTGGTCCTGCTCACCCAGCGGCTCCAGCAGCACCTCCACCACCCCACTCCCTCTGTCCAGGGTTACCTTACGGGCCTGCAGACCACACACACACACACATTATACACACACACATTATACACACACACACACACACATTATACACACACACATTATACACACACACACACACACACACACACACACATTATACACACACACATTATACACACACACACACACACACACACATTATACACACACACATTATACACACACACACACATTATACACACACACATTATACACACACACACACACATTATACACACATACACACATTATACACACTCACACACTCAGGTATGGAGCCACCTTCTAAGCCAGCCTGTGATGTGTGAGTGTGGTGTGTGTGTGTGGTGTGTGTGTGTGGTGTGTGTGGTCAGACCAGGCCAGCAGCCAGACAGCAGCTCGCACAAAAAACCACAGCTATTTTTAGACTGATGTCATAACCTATCACAGGCCAGGGACTAACGTGTGTGTGTATGTGTGTGTATATGTGTGTGTGTGCTCCTCACCGCGGTGCTGGAGATCTCTCTGTCGTTGAGGATGAGGCAGAGTTCTGCTGCGCTGGTCAGACTCTCCGTCTGCATCCAGAGACGCACACCCCCCTTCTCCCCCACCTCCACCTGCCAGCCACTACGCAGGCCAATCACTGAAGGGGGGAGGGAGGGAGACAGGAAGGAGGCGGAGGGAGGGAGGAA
>NC_090055.1:21117724-21127724 GCF_038355195.1 Osmerus mordax | reverse complement strand
GGGGAGACCAGTCAGACCAGGGTCCTGGACCTAGGGGGGAGACCAGCCAGAACAGGGTCCTGGACCTGGGGGGAGACCAGCCAGACCAGGGTCCTGGACCTGGGGGGATACCAGTCAGACCAGGGTCCTGGACCTGGGGGGAGACCAGCCAGAACAGGGTCCTGGACCTGGGGGGAGACCAGCCAGACCAGGGTCCTGGACCTAGGGGGGAGACCAGTCAGACCAGGGTCCTGGACCTGGGGGGAGACCAGTCAAACCAGGGTCCTGGACCTGGGGGGAGACCAGCCAGACCAGGGTCCTGGACCTGGGGGGAGACCAGTCAGACCAGGGTCCTGGACCTGGGGGGAGACCAGCCAGACCAGGGTCCTGGACTTGGGGGGAGACCAGTCAGACCAGGGTCCTGGACCTAGGGGGGAGACCAGCCAGAACAGGGTCATGGACCTGGGGGGAGACCAGTCAGACCAGGGTCCTGGACCTAGGGGGGAGACCAGCCAGAACAGGGTCCTGGACCTGGGGGGAGACCAGCCAGACCAGGAACCTGGACCTGGGGGGATACCAGTCAGACCAGGGTCCTGGACCTGGGGGGAGACCAGCCAGAACAGGGTCCTGGACCTGGGGGGAGACCAGCCAGACCAGGGTCCTGGACCTAGGGGGGAGACCAGTCAGACCAGGGTCCTGGACCTGGGGGGAGACCAGTCAAACCAGGGTCCTGGACCTGGGGGGAGACCAGCCAGACCAGGGTCCTGGACCTGGGGGGAGACCAGTCAGACCAGGGTCCTGGACCTGGGGGGAGACCAGCCAGAACAGGGTCCTGGACCTGGGGGGAGACCAGCCAGACCAGGGTCCTGGTACATTGTGATCCTGGAGGATCACAATGTACCACAATGTAAAAGCAACAAGTCTCTTATTGAGAGACTTGTTGCTTTTGTTGGTTTGTTGTAACTGTCTTAAAGTTATTGTACTCGCCGTGAAATATATTATTGTTGCTTGCTTTTTCCACAGGTACACTCTTGCACTTTTGAGGTTCATGCTGTTTAATTGTAACTTGTCTAACTACATGCTCTTATCGTTCTTCCCTTTGGGACTTATTTGTTTTTCACAATGTATGCTTCATGTTTGGCTACCCGCAATGTTTGGGGCTATCTCGTTGTTATGATCAGTGACCTATGCACTTTTATAAAACTCTCTTGGAGGTCGCTTTGGATAAAAGCGTCTGCTAAATGCATAAATGTAAATGTAATGCTGTGGTTTCTCATTGTTCTCTGTTATATCACATCCTGACCACTAGGTGGAAGTATTTTCTTTTGGATTGAGAAGCGGTCTTCGATCGCCCCTGCTTGAGGAAGAGCTCCTCTGGGCTCTATGAGAGGAGCTGGTTGGTCGGCCGCCGGCCTGCTACCACCACAGAGGAGCTGGACAAACACAGTTATTGGTTTCATAAGCAGAAAAAGCACAGTGCCGACAACATGGAATCTCTCCTCGATCGATATCCTCATTAATGTCAAAACTATCGGGGCTGAGGTGAAGCTATGAAGAAAGACTTGTTTTCAGTTGAGAGAAAAGGGTATCAGGACTGTCTGTTAATCAGCCTCAGCAGAGGGCTAGGGGTAGACCCAGCCTCCTCTAGGCTCCTTACAGCACCAAAATAACAATAACGTTTTCATTCAACAGATGCTTTCATCTAAAGCAACATTCAGGACATGGGAAAAACTTGCAACCCCTTGATCTGCAGTCAAATGCTCTAACCACTGAGCTTCACCATCAACAGTATCCCTGGCACAGGGGTATACTCTGAGAAACAGTCTCACTGAGGTACAGTCTCACTGGGGTACAGACTCACTGGGGTACAGACTCACTGGGGTACAGACTCACTGAGGTACAGTCTCACTGGGGTACAGACTCACTGAGGTACAGTCTCACTGGGGTACAGACTCACTGAGGTACAGTCTCACTGGGGTACAGACTAACTGAGGTACAGTCTCACTGGGGTACAGACTCACAGAGGTACAGTCTCACTGGGGTACAGACTAACTGAGGTACAGTCTCACTGGGGTACAGACTAACTGAGGTACAGACTCACTGAGGTACAGACTCACTGGCGTACAGACTAACTGGGGTACAGACTCACTGAGATACAGTCTCACTGGGGTACAGACTCACTGAGGTACAGACCCACTGAGGAACAGACTCACTGGGGTACAGTCTCACTGAGGTACAGTCTCACTGGGGTACAGACTCACTGGGGTACAGTCTCACTGGGGTACAGACTCACTGAGGTACAGTCTCACTGGGGTACAGACTCACTGGGGTACAGTCTCACTGAGGTACAGTCTCACTGGGGTACAGACTAACTGAGGTACAGACTCACTGAGGTACAGACTCACTGGCGTACAGACTAACTGGGGTACAGACTCACTGAGATACAGTCTCACTGGGGTACAGACTCACTGAGGTACAGACTCACTGAGGAACAGACTCACTGGGGTACAGTCTCACTGAGGTACAGTCTCACTGGGGTACAGACTCACTGGGGTACAGTCTCACTGGGGTACAGACTCACTGAGGTACAGTCTCACTGGGGTACAGTCTCACTGGGGTACAGACTCACTGAGGTACAGACTCACTGGGGTACAGAATCACTGGGGTACAGTCTCACTGGGGTACAGACTCACTGAGGTACAGTCTCACTGGGGTACAGACTCACTGAGGTACAGTCTCACTGGGGTACAGACTCACAGAGGTACAGACTCACTGAGGTACAGTCTCACTGGGGTACAGACTCACAGAGGTACAGACTCACTGAGGTACAGTCTCACTGGGGTACAGACTAACTGAGGTAGAGACTCACTGAGGTACAGTCTCACTGGGGTACAGACTCACTGGGTACAGACTCACTGGGGTACAGACTAACTGGGGTACAGACTCACTGGGGTACAGACTAACTGGGGTACAGACTCACTGAGGTACAGTCTCACTGGGGTACAGACTAACTGAGGTAGAGACTCACTGAGATACAGACTCACTGAGGTACAGACTCACTGAGATACAGACTCACTGAGGTACAGACTCACTGAGGTACAGACTCACTGAGGTACAGTCTCACTGAGGTACAGACTCACTGAGGTACAGACTCACTGAGGTACAGTCTCACTGAGGTACAGACTCACTGAGGTACAGACTCACTGAGGTACAGACTCACTGAGGTACAGTCTCACTGAGGTACAGACTCACTGAGGTACAGACTCACTGAGATACAGACTCACTGAGGTACAGACTCACTGAGGTACAGTCTCACTGGGTACAGACTCACTGGGTACAGACTCACTGGGTACAGACTCACTGAGGTACAGTCTCACTGAGGTACAGACTCACTGAGGTACAGTCTCACTGAGGTACAGACTCACTGAGGTACAGACTCACTGAGGTACAGACTCCCCCTGTGATGCCCCGGGCAGCTTCCCAGAGCCCCTCTTACCGTGTACTGCCTCTCCCTGGCAGGCCTGGTGTTCACCTCCTTCCAGGGCTGCTGCTCCTGATCCCTCCGGTCCAGGTAGTACCCCCCCACGGGGGATCCTCCGCTGCAGGCGGGGGCCCGCCAGCTCAGCACCATCTCTGAGGCGCGGCACAACACCAGGGCGATGGCCGAGGGGGGGCCAGGGACGTCTGGGGGGGCCAGGGTCACAGAAAGGTGGGGAGGAGAGGAGCATTTGGTTCTATTCTGTTTTATTTGTTCTAGATCTGAGAGTAGATGTGTTTTACTGGTGTGCCCCTGCAGCCCCAGCCTCCTAGCCCACAGTCCCAACCAAGCCCCCAGCCCCCCCCCCCCCCCCTCAGCCCCCAGTGTTCCTGTTTGTGTCCCTGTCCCCCCCCCCCGTGTGTGTTTCTGTGTCCCCCTGTGTGTGTCCCCCTGTGTGTGTTTCTGTGTGTTTCCTTGTATGTGTTTCTGTGTGTGTCCCTGTGTGTGTTTGTGTGTTTCTGTGTGTGTTTCTGTGTGTGTCCCTGTGTGTGTTTCTGTGTGTTTCTGTGTGTGTTTCTGTGTCCCCCCCAGTGTGTGATTCTGTGTGTGTCCCCCTGTGTGTGTTTCTGTGTGTTTCTGTGTGTGTTTCTGTGTCCCCCCCAGTGTGTGTTTCTGTGTGTGTCCCTGTGTGTGTTTCTGTGTGTTTCTGTGTGTGTTTCTGTGTCCCCCCTGTGTGTGTTTCTGTGTGTGTTTCTGTGTGTGTTTCTGTGTCCCCCCCTGTGTGTGTTTCTGTGTGTTTCTGTGTGTGTTTCTGTGTCCCCCCCAGTGTGTGATTCTGTGTGTGTCCCCCTGTGTGTGTTTCTGTGTGTGTTTCTGTGTGTGTTTCTGTGTGTGTTTCTGTGTGTTTCTGAACAACTGAGGTGAGAGCCAACTCCTGACTCTTGAGCTGCCATTATCTCCAGCAGCTGTCCAGGCCTATTCTCCTGCTATTAGGCTCCCTGATAGCCTGTCATCATAGGATGCTCCACACTCCCACACACACATACACACACACACACGCACACACACACACACACACACACACACACACACATACACCACACTGATTCTGGGAGAGGACAGGACAGAGACACAAACCTGAGAATGTTATTAAACATTGGAGGGATGACCTGAGCGGATTATGACCTCCTGTTTGTCACAAACACTGATGTCACAAACACAGATCTACAGGACGTGATCTACAGGAAGTGATCTACAGGAAGTGATCTACAGGAAGTGATCTAAAGTAAGTGATATACAGGAAGTGATCTACAGGAAGTGGTGTAGATCTCCAAGGGCAGTTGTACTCACAGACGGCCGACTTCACCAGGATGGGAGGGGACTCGTCGGAGTATCGGCTGGTTCCTGCTCGGCTGACCGACTTGACCCGGAACACGTACTCCTTTTGGGCCTTCAGCCCGTGCACCGTGAACCTGCAGCACAGACACTCCTGATAGACTCCACAGTGACAAGACCTGGACCAGAACAGGACCAGAACAGGACCAGGACCAAATAGTGATAGGGAGTCAGGTGGCTGAGCGGTTAGGGAATTGGGCTAGATTCTCGGCTGTGCAAAATGACTGTGTCCTAGGGCAAGGCACTTCATCCTACTTGCCTCAGGGGGAATGTCCCTGTACTTACTGTAAGTCGTGCTGAATAAGAGCGTCTGCTAAATGACTAAATGTAAATAACTGAGGTGTCTGTTCTACAGCACCAGAAGTTTGTTTATTGTTACTTGACTCTAAACACCGAAATACTGTAGAACTAGATTTTCCGCTTGAAAAATCTAGCATTTGATTGTTGCTCTACTAAATGTCTTCTATGGGAGCGGGTGTGAGGTGGAGCAGCTGTAACCCACCTGGTGCTGGTGAGTGGCTTGTTGTTGACTGTGCGCCACTCCGCCCTCCCTGCCTCGCTGTAGTACAGGTAGTATCCCAGAATGCCTTCTATCTTGGCAGGCTCCTCCCACTGCAGCAGCACGGACAAATCAGAGTCTCTGACAGCCTGGATGCCATGGGGTGGGGCAGGGGGAGCTGGGACACAGGAACAAGTCAGAACAGGACTAACTCTGACCCTAGACCAGATCTATCATTGACTGCTCTGGAGAAGGTTAGGTGTGCAGCATAGGTTCCATCCTGGTAAGAAGTGAACCACCATGGTGACACTGAAAACCCAGGGTTAGACCTGAAGTTCCCCCGCTAATCCCAAATCCTGCTTCGTAGCACAGGCCCCTGGACTAACCATTACAATCAGAACAGCAATATTTCTATAAGACGTCCATCTTAACCCCCTCCCCTCCCTGTCTTACCCAGGGCATCCCCCAGGGTGAGGGGGGGGCTGGCGGTGGAGGGATCGCTCACGCCGTACTTGTTGACTGAACGCACGCGGAACTCGTAGGCCACGCCCCTCTGCAGGTCAAAGACAGGAAACCTGGGAGACGACACAGTCTGATCTAGACTGGTCAGCTGCCAACTGCTCCTGCCTGCCAACGACTGGAGGACAAGAAAAGAGACAGTCCGGGAGAGAGACAAGGAGAGAGACAGGCAGGGAGAGAGACAGGCAGGGAGAGAGACAGACAGGCAGGGAGAGAGACAGGCAGACAGACAGGCAGACATACAGGCAGACAGAGAGACAGGCAGACAGACAGGCAGGGAGAGAGAGAGACAGGCAGAGAGAGATAGGCAGACAGACAGGCAGGGAGAGAGACAGGCAGACAGGCAGGCAGGGAGAGAGACAGGCAGGGAGACAGGCAGGGAGAGAGACAGGCAGGGAGAGAGACAGGCAGGGAGAGAGACAGGCAGACAGACAGGCAGGCAGGGAGAGAGACAGGCAGACAGACAGACAGGTAGACAGAAAAGGAGGCATATTAATAATCACTTTTTTAATATTAATAATATTAACTTAATATTTCTTTCATTTATCAATCTTTCTCTCAGTGGCTGCTCCACAGCTCTAGAATAACCTGACACTTCATATATGGGAGGGAGAGGGGTGAGGGAGGGGAGGGAGGGAGACGGGTGAGGGAGACGGGACAACTCATGAAAGTGCAATAAAGTATTTTTCCTGTGGCAGTTTGCTGCTCTTCCTCTTGTTATTGGATCCCTGAGCTGCTGGAGGGAGGGGGTGGATGCAGGGGGAGGTGGGGGGTATATGGGGTGGGTGGAGGCTGGAGGGGGTATATGGGGTGGGTGGAGGGTGGAGGGGGTATATGGGGTGGGTGGAGGGTGGAGGGGGTATATGGGGTGGGTGGAGGGGGTATATGGGGAGGGTGGAGGGGTCATGCACTTCCAGCTCTCATGTAAGTTAGCAGATGCTGTTTCATCTACACGTACCGAGTGGGATTTGAACCTGCAACCTCTTCATTTATGCTCCAACCACTGAGCTGCACCTATCCTTTGTAGCGCTTTCATTCTCACTGAAAACTTTACTTTCAAGCTTTTTCTTTCTACCACAACTGAACTGAAATTTACTTAAATGAAAGAGGAGTTCTCCACTAACAGAAAATATATTTCAGCTGCAGTACAAATAATCCCAGCAGACTGAGAAGCAGATTCAAGGTTTGTCTGCAGCGAGGACAATTACCCTCACAGGTAATGTATAAAGTACACCGGGTTTTGAACCTTCAACCTCATGATCTTCAGTCAAAGGCTCAACCACTAAGCTATACCCTGTGTTTGTGTGTGTGAGACTCACTCTCTCCACATAGTAGGTGAGTGTCTCTCGTCCGCGTGGATCTGGCTCCGCCCAGCTCAGCACCAGGTAAGTGTCGCTGACATCACAGGCATACACACCTGTGGGAGGGAGGGGCACACGCACCTGACCTGGGGGAGGGAGGGAGGAGGGGTGAGGAGTGAGGGAGGGGTGAGGAGTGAGGGAGGGGTGAGGGGTGAGGAGTGAGGGAGAAGGAGGGGTGAGGAGGGAGGGAGAAGGAGGGGTGAGGAGTGAGGGAGAAGGAGGGGTGAGGAGGGAGGGAGAAGGAGGGGGTGAGGAAGTGAGGGGAGGGGTGAGGAGTGAGGAGGGAGGGAGAAGGAGGGGTGAGGAGTGAGGAGGGAGGGAGAAGGAGGGGTGAGGAGTGAGGGAGGGGTGAGGAGTGAGGAGTGAGGGAGAAGGAGGGGTGAGGAGTGAGGGAGAAGGAGGGGTGAGGAGTGAGGGAGGGGTGAGGAGTGAGGAGGGAGGGAGAAGGAGGGGTGAGGAGTGAGGGAGAAGGAGGGGTGAGGAGTAAGGGAGGGGTGAGGAGTGAGGAGGGAGGGAGAAGGAGGGGTGAGGAGTGAGGGAGAAGGAGGGGTGAGGAGGTGAGGGAGGGGTGAGGAGTGAGGAGGGAGGGAGAAGGAGGGGGTGAGGAGTGAGGGAGAACAGCAGTGAGTGAGGGAGGGGTGAGAGGAGAACTGAGGACTTCAGGACTGAGGACTGAGAAACTCAGCTCTGATTATCAAGCAATGTTGGAACACCATGCTCCCTGCTCTGAGTGGCACCACTAGTGCCACTCAGAAAACTGCTCAGCTCACCTTCTAACTGGTCCTTGGTGATGGTGATCTCCCTCCCTCTGTCTACCTTCACCACTGTAGAGAGGGGGCAGGTGAGGACTGGGAAGGGAAGAGAGGGAGGAGGCGAGGAGGCGAGGAGTGTGAGGAGATGAGGAGGGAGGGAAGAGAGAAAGAGAGAGGAGAAAAGTCAGAGGGGGGTTGAAGGGCAGTAGGTGGAGAAGGATGACAGAGGGAGAGATAAAGAGAGATAATGAGAGAGAGAGAGTAGGTTAGAGATAGATAGATAGATAGATAGAGAGAGCAGGTTTGAGATAGAGAGAGAGAGACAGCAGGTTAGAGCCAGACCTGTCTTTATGTGTGTCTAATGATCCATGGTATCAAACTAGAGCCCCATCTGTTCCTCTGCACTCTCTCTCTCTCTCTCTCTCTCTCTCTCTCTCTCTCTCTCTCTCTCTCTCTCTCTCTCTCTCTCTCTCTCTCCTCTCTCTCTCTCTCTCTCTCTCTCTCTGCACTCTCTCACTCTCTCTCTCTGTCTCTCTCTCTCTCTGCACTCTCTCTCTCTCTCTCTCTCTCTCTCTCTCTCACACACACACACACTCACCTCACACACATCCAGGATTGTGAGTATTACCCATGGTCCTCGAGGGTTCGAGGGGGTCGGTGGTTATGACTGGTTCACTGGGCTTGGAGGCGCGGCCCCACACCTGATTGGTTGACAGCACACACTCTGAACTGGTAGATAGTGCTGTCCTGTAGACCAATCACAGGATAGCAGCACAACTTTTGGACCTGAGAGTTACACCTGCTCCACTGGCCCAAGCCCACCACACACCTGGGGGGGGGGGGGGGAGGAGGGGGGAGGAGGGGGGGAGGAGGGGGGGAGGAGGGGGAGGTTTAATGTTGCTAGTAATGTGGATAATACTGTTGATAACAATGTTGATAACAGTGCTAATAACATGTTGATGATAATGTTAAAACTGTGCTAATAACATGTTGAAGAATAATGTTGATAACAGTGCTAATAACATGTTGATGATAATGTTAAAACAGTGCTAATAACATGTTGAAGATAATGTTGATAACAGTGCTAATAACATATTAGATGTTGATACATCCCAGCATCAAGCCTCATGCCTGGCGCCTAGTGATGGGGCACCTAGCGACGGTGTGCCTAGCGACCCACCTGAGCCCGGATGCTTCTACCTGTGTACAGCTGTTGCTAGGAGACTGGAAAGTAAAAGGGTCTTTGTCTGCTGGTTTGGCACTGCACACACACACACACACACACACACACACACACACACACACCTACTTCACACACACCCCCCTAGTGTACAGGCAAACATTCACAGGTTTTGAGTAAGGTGGTTGGTGTTTCTGTTCTGGAGCAGGTGTCCAGGTCTGATAAGAGCATGTCCCTGCTGAGTGCTGGGTCTGCTGTCTGGGTCTAATCCAGCCTCCCCTAGACTCCATCTATCAGGTTAGGACTCAACCATCTTGTTTACGGTGTTCGGTTTAAATAAACACCATCTATAATCTGTCCAGAACTGCCCCTCCCCACATCTAGTATCCCTCCACCAGCCTGATCACCCCTACCTCTCAATGAAGTATCCCTCCACCAGCCTGATCACCCCTACATCTCAATGAAGTATCCCTCTACCAGCCTGATCACCCCTACCTCTCAATGAAGTATCCCTCCACCAGCCTGATCACCCCTACCCCTCAATGAAGTATCCCTCCACCAGCCTGATCACCCCTACCTCTCAATGAAGTATCCCTCCACCCGGGCTGAGCCCTCGGCGCTGGGAGGCTGCCAGGTGAGGAACATGTAGTCCCTGTTGACGTCTGACACCTGGAGGCAGAGAGGGGCACCTGGTCCCCCGGGGACCACTGAAGAAGCATCTGGGAGGAGGAGAGAGGGGGGAGAAGAGAGAGGGGGGAGGGATGGTGGGAGAGGGGGAGAGAGAGAGGGATGGTGGGAGAGGGAGGAGAGAGGGGAAGGAGAGAGGGTGAGAGGGAG
>NC_090055.1:21090107-21117524 GCF_038355195.1 Osmerus mordax | reverse complement strand
AGGATCACTCTTCCTGTTGAGCTGTTCCAGTCTCTAGTCTCTCTTCCCTCCCCTCCTCTCCTCCTACTCCCTCCCTCCCGTCCTCTCCTCCTCCCTCCTCTCTTCCTCCTCTCCTTCTTCCCTCCTCTAATCCCTTCATTCTTTACTTCCTCCCTCCCTGCTTTATTCTCCCTTCTTTCCTCGCTCCTTTGATCTCTCTCCTCTCCTCCCTCCCGCTCTTTCTCGCCCTCTCTCTCTTCCTCGAATCTCTTCCTCCATCTTTTCTCCGCTCTCTCTCCCTCCATCTCTCACCCCCTCCTCCCCCTCTCTCCTCCTCCTCTCTCACCCCCTCCTCCCCCACTCTCCCCCTCCTCTCCCTCTCTCCCTCCCCTCCCTCTCTCCCCCTCCTCTCCCTCTCTCCCTCCCCTCCTCTATCTCTCTCCCTCCCTCCCTCCCCCTCCTCTCCCTCCCCCTCCTCTCCCTCCCTCCCTCCCTCCCCCTCCTCTTCCTCCCTCCCCCTCCTCTCCCTCTCTCCCCCTCCTCTCCCTCCCTCCCCCTCCTCTCCCTCTCTCCCCCTCCTCTCCCTCTCTCCCCCTCCTTCCCCGCCTCTCTCTCAGGCTTTAAGCCAAACTCAGCTACAGTCTCCGTCCTACTTGTGATGCAGATTCTTCCAGTTGAAACCCAGGTTCCTAATGACCCCCTCGGGCTGTGTCAGGCCTGAACCCTGTAACTAGACAGCCGGGCCTACAGCACTGGAGGCATTAACACATTTTTCTGGGTGAAAGTTTGTATAGAGATTTGCATGTGGACGTTTAAGTGCATCAGTGTGTGTGTGTATGTGTGTAAGTGTGTGTGTATGTGTGTATGTGTGTAAGTGTGTGTGTAAGTGTGTGTGTATGTGTGTATGTGTGTATGTGTGTATGTGTGTATGTGTGTATGTGTGTATGTGTGTATGTGTGTAAGTGTGTGTGTATGTGTGTAAGTGTGTGTGTATGTGTGTATGTGTGTGTGTGTGTATGTGTGTGTATGTGTGTAAGTGTGTGTGTGTAAGTGTGTAAGTGTGTGTATGTGTGTACGTGTGTATGTGTGTAAGTGTGTGTGTGTGTGTGTGTGTTTGTATGTGTGTAAGTGTGTGTGTATGTGTGTATGTGTGTAAGTGTGTGTGTATGTGTGTAAGTGTGTAAGTGTGTGTGTATGTGTGTATGTGTGTAAGTGTGTGTGTGTGTGCTCCTCCCCAGCCAGCAGCCCTGACCTCTGACCTCTGACACAGACGTAGGCTCTGTGTTCCCTCAGCCCCTCCCTGGTGGGCAGGCGCAGGGCGTAGCAGCCCTCCTGCTCCTTCTGCACCCCGTGCAGGGTGAGGGAGGCCCCGCGCAGGCTCGTCTGGAGCTCCACCCGGCTGGACGCACGCAGCTGCACCTCTGGAGCAAATCAAACAGCCACTCAGAAACACCACCACTGTGGACTACTGGAGACTGTGGAGACCATGTATACACGCACACACACATCCACACACACATCCATATCCATACACACACACACACACACAGACACACACACATCAATATCCATGTCCATAAACACACATCCATATCCATACCTACACACACACACACACACACACACACACAAGACAGCGCCCTCACCATCTCTGCACCAGAGCAGGTCTTGCTGGAAGGGCAGCAGGGTGGAGGAGAAGGTCACCTGCAGGGTGAGAGAGTCGCCCTCCTTGACCCAGGACGGGCCGAAGCACATCCCAAACCCAGCCTCCACCTCCGCCACAGGAACTAGAGCAGGAGGAGGGAGAGGAAGAGGAGGAAGAGGAGGGAGAGGAGGAGGAGGAGAGGAGGGGGGAAGTGATGGAAGAAGAAGAGAACCAACAAAGAAGAGTGACACCATGAGAGAGAACCAGAAAGATGAAGACCAGAGGATTCCTGCTGGAGCATGGCTCTATACAACATCCTCTCCCTCCTCCTTTCCTCCTCCCCTCCTCTCCTCCCCTCCCTGTGCATCTCAGTGTTTTAGCCCCCTCAGTTCAGTCTCACATCACAGCCTTTCCAAGTCCAACTCAGTCCAGAGCAGGAGTAGAGCCAGAGCAGCTCACCCCCCAGCCCCCTCTCCCCCCCAGCCCCCTCTCCCCCACCCCGGCCCCCTCTCCCCTCTCCCCCCCAGCCCCCTCTCCCCCCCCCAGCCCCCTTTCCCCTCTAGGTCCCCCCCACCAAGCCCCCTTCCCCCCTCAGGTCCCCCCCCCCCAGCCCCCTCTCCCCTCTCCCCCCCAGCCCCCTCTCCCTCCCCCAGCCCCCTTTCCCCTCTAGGTCCCCCCCACCAAGCCCCCTTTCCCCCTCAGGTCCCCCCCCCCCAGCCCCCTCTCCCCTCCAGTTACCCCCCCCAGCCCCCTCCCCCCCCAGTTACCCCCCAGCCCCCTCTCCCCCCCAGGTACCCCCCCCAGCCCCCTCTCCCCCCCAGTTACCCCCCCCAGCCCCCTCTCCCCCCCAGTTACCCCCCCCCAGACCCCTCTCCCCCTCAGCCCCGCAGTGCTCACAAGAGGAAAAGGAAACTTCAAAACTAGGAAGAGGAAATGAAAAAATAGATTTTTCATTCGACGACAGTGAGACTTGCCAGGAGTCCTGGAGTGCTGCAGTCCTGCCTCCACTGCCTGGTGGGCTGGAGGATGGGGGGAGGGGGAGGGAGAGGAAGAGTCAACACCAGCAGTGCAACATTTCTGTAATCTGTCACATCTAATATTCCCTTTAACCTATTTTTAACAATCGTAGGAGAGGAACATGCAGAGAAACAGGCAGGGGGCTTGAAGTCTCTAGAAACCCCTCTTCCTCTCCTCATCCTCTGCCTCACTCTCCCTTACACACACCTCCTCCTCTCCCTCCTTCACACTCTACTCCTCACCTCTCCTCTTAACCATCCTCCTTTCCCTTACACACACCTCCTCCTCTCCCTTACTCACACCTCCTCCCTCCTCCTCTCCCTTACTCATACTCTACTCCTCACCCCTCCTCTTAACCATCCTCCTCTCCCTTACTCACACCTCCTCCTCCTCCCTCCTCTTAACCATCCTCCTACTCCTCACCCTCCTCCTCTCGCTTACACACACCTCCTCCTCTCCCTCCTCCTCTCCCTTACTCCCACTCTACTCCTCACCCTTCCTCCTCTCCCTCACACACACCTCCTCTCCCTCCTCCTCTCCCTTACACACACCTCCTCCTCTCCCTCCTCCTCTCCCTTACTCCCACTCTACTCCTCACCCCTCCTCCTCTCCCTCCTCCTCTCCCTTACAAACACCTCCTCCTCTCCCTTACACACACCTCCTCCTCTCCCTTACTCTCACTCTACTCCTCACCCCTCCTCCTCTCTCTCACACACACCTCCTCCTCCTCCCTCCTCCTCTCCCTTACACACACCTCCTCCTCTCCCTCCTCCTCTCCCTTACACACACCTCCTCCTCTCCCTTACTCACACTCTACTCCTCCTCCCTCCTCCTCTGCCTTACTCACACTCTACTCCTCACCCCTCCTCTTAACCATCCTCCTTACCCTCACACCTTCACACTCCTTCTCTCACTCCTTTACCCCAGGAGGAGCTGGAAGAGGAGGAGAGGGAAGAGGAAGGAAAGGAGGAAGAGGAGGAAGGAGAGGAGGAAGGAGAGGAGGAAGAAGAGGAGGAAAAGGAGGAGGAAGACGAGGAGAAATGTGTTTTCTCACAGTTGACCACCAGGGTAGCGAAGGTGGTAGCTTCTCCCAAAATGCTCCTGGCCACCACCTTGTACTCCCCAGCATCCTCTGCAGAACATCTGGAGACAGGACAGAGGGTCAGTGTGCCTGCCTGCCTGTCTGTTTGTCTGCCTGTCTGCTTGTCTGCCTGTCTGCTTGTCTGTCTGGCTGCATGTCTGTCTGTCTGTCTGTCTGCATGGCTGTCTGCATGTCTGTCTTCATGTCTGTCTGTCTGGCTGCATGTCTGTCTGTCTGTTTGTCTGCATGGCTGTCTGCATGGTTGGCTGTCTGTCTGCATGGCTGTCTGTCTGTCTGGCTGCACGTCTGTCTGCATGTCTGTCTGTCTGGCTGCATGTCTGTCTGAATGATTGTCTGTCTGTCTGGCTGCATGTCTATCTGTCTGTCTGTCTGGCTGCATGTCTGTCTGTCTGCATGTCTGTCTGTCTGGCTGCATGTCTGTCTGAATGATTGTCTGTCTGTCTGGCTGCATGTCTATCTGTCTGTCTGTCTGGCTGCATGTCTGTCTGTCTGATTGTCTGTCTGTCTGTCTGCATGGCTGTCTGCCTGGTTGGCTGTCTGTCTGCATGGCTGTCTGTCTGATTGTCTTTCTGTCTGCCTGTCAGCCCGTCTGTGTTTTTGGAGAGGAGTCCGTGCCTCCTGATTCACCTCCTGATCTCCAGGGAGTTCAATCCAAACTTCTGCAGCAGCTTGTGGTTCCATGGCTGCCCGTACGCACTCAGGAGCTCTCCATCCTTATACCTGCACACACACACACGCACGCACGCACACACACGCGCACACACACACACATACATGCACACGCACGCACGCACACACCCACACACACACACACACATGAGAGAGATCCACCCTCGTCCCCTCGGTCACCTGGATCCCCACTCAGGTCAGGTGAACCCACACCTCCTGCCAGTCTGTCATCTCTTCAGTCTCTGTCCAGGTGTGTATGTGTCCAGGTGTGTGTGTACAGGTGTGTACAGGTGTTTCCAGGTGTGTGTGTCCAGATGTGTCCAGGTGTGTGTAAAGGCGTGTGTCCATGTGTGTGTGTACACGTGTGCAGGTGTGTGTGCAGGTGTGTTTACAGATGTGTGTGTGTCCAGGGGTGGACAGGTGTGTACAGGTGTGTGCCCACCAGGTGAGGCGGGGGGCGGGGTGGCCCTGCAGGGTGCAGGACAGGGTGACCCCCATGCCTTCCCAGACAGAGTGAGCCCTCAGGGGGACTGAGAAGGCTGGAGCCTTCTGGCTCAGGTCCTCCAGGAACTGCAGGTGGAGAGATGCCTTCTGCTCTGCCTGGACACAAACACACACACATCAGCCGTCAGACAGGCAGGGTAGACAGAAGCAGTGTTGGGCAGATTTTCTGTGTACTTGAAGCTTGAGTCTCTGTGAGGTCAAGAGGTCAGGCAGTGAGGCCCCTCGCTGAGCAGAATATAGACACGGCCCAGACAAGGACCACAACAGGCACGAATCAGGAGCTTACATGAGTAACAACTTCACATGTTGTACGTTCTAATGTATCAGTGCACTGACCACTGAGACCCTTTAAGGAAATGATTCTGTGAATTCTATGTTTGAAATGTCCAACTACTGTATTTAAGTACTCTTGAGAGAGAGAGTCTTCACTCATGCTAGCCACTCTGTTGTGGATTGGTGGCATGATCCGACGTCGAGCTAATAAAACCGAGTCAACCCTTTTATAATTGTCGTGCATCCTTGGCCTGCCTGGAGACAGAGATCTCATCCTTACAAGCAGTAAGACAAACAGACAGGTAGACAGACAGGCAGGAAGACAGACAGGTAGACTGTCAGACAGGTAGAAAGACAAACAGTCAGGCAGACAGCCAGGTAGACAGGCAAACAGACAGACAGACAGGCAGGCAGGCGGGTGCACAGACAGACAGGTAGACTGGACTGGGAGGAGGTAAGACAGGTACCTGTCTGCGGAGCGCTTGGCGGTCCACTCTCTTGCGTACTTGCTGCTGGTTCCTGATGACTTCCACCTCCACCTTCTCTGCCTCGTTCCCAAACAGGGTCCACTTGTCCCTGTGATGCTGTCCATCTTCTGCCAGGGTCTCTTGCAGAACCTCCCTGAGGAACCACACACACACTGAGGACAGAAACTCCTGCAGAACTTCCCAGAGGAACTGTGACGCTAACCCTAACCCTAACCCAACTGTTCTGACTAACCCTAAACCTACTGTTCTGACTAACCCTAACTCAACTGTTCTGACTAACCCTAACTCAACTGTTCTGACTAACCCTAACCCTACTGTTCTGACTAACCCTAACTCAACTGTTCTGACTAACCCTAACTCAACTGTTCTGACTAACCCTAACCCTACTGTTCTGACTAACCCTAACTCAACTGTTCTGACTAACCCTAACTCAACTGTTCTGACTAACCCTAACCCTACTGTTCTGACTAACCCTAACCCAACTGTTCTGACTAACCCTAGCCCAACTGTTCTGCCTAACCCTAACCCAACTGTTCTGACTAACCCTAACCCAACTGTTCTGACTAACCCTAACCCTACTGTTCTGCCTAACCCTAGCCCAGCTGTTCTGCCTACCCCTAACCCAATTGTTCTGAGTAACCTTAACTCTACTGTTCTGACTAACCTATGTGCTGATTTTTCCTGGAGAAATCCTGTTGTACCTTTTTTATTACACAAAACTTTCAACAAACATTCCCAGAAGCATATGGTTAATGGTGGTACATGTGCTGATTTTTCCTGGAGAAATCCTGTAGTACCTTTTTTATTCCACCTCAAAACCTAACCCAACTGTTCTGAGTAAAAAGACAATAGTTTGACAGAGATTCCTGCTGCTTGAACCCTGAGTGTCCGTGTGGAGAGGAGAACCAGGCTGGTTTCACCACAGTGGCATCCTGCTGCAGTCCCTTCTGCTCCTCTGTCTGGTACTGGCACACACACACTGTATGTGAGCATGCACGCGCAGACACATAAATTGTAATTTTCAACAAAACACTTCAATTTAGAACCAAATGTATAAACGTATTGATATTTGTTGAAGCTCTGATAGTGAGGAGCGCCTGCCTGTCTATTCCTGATCTATCAGACGTCACATGACGGGGACCTCTGGGGAGAGGGACCTCGGGGGAGAGGGGGACCTTGGGGGAGAGGGACCTCTGGGGAGAGGGGGACCTCGGGAGAGAGGGACCTCTGGAGAGAGGGGGACCTCGGGAGAGAGGGACCTCTGGAGAGAGGGGGACCTCGGGGGAGAGGTCCCCAGTCTCCGACCCAAAGACCCTCCTCCACCCCTCCACCCCCTTTCTACTCCTCCACCCCCTCTCTCCTCCTCCACCCCCTCTCTCCTCCTCCACCCCCTCTCTACTCCTCCACCCCCTTTTTACTCCTCCACCCCCTCTCTACTCCTCCACCCCCTTTCTACTCCTCCACCCCCTCTCTCCTCCTCCACCCCCTCTCTCCTCCTCCACCCCCTCTCTAATCCTACTCTCAACACAGTCAGATCTGTCTGACCTTCAGAGAGCTGCTCCTCTCAACACAGTCAGATCTGTCTGACCTTCAGAGAGCTGCTCCTCTCAACACAGTCAGATCTGTCTGACCTTCAGAGAGCTGCTCCTCTCAACACAGTCAGATCTGACTGACCTTCAGAGAGCTGCAGCTCAGTAGTAGAGCATGAAACTTTATAACAACAGGACACAGGTTCAAGCCCCCCCCCCCCCCCGTACATCGCTGAGGTGCAGGGAGTAATCACAACGTCTCTCTCTGGTCTGCTGTCACTAACGATATCACTGTCCCTAAACACGACACCAAATTTGAGAAAACATAAAAGTTTTGAGTGTGTTGTTGGATGAGTTTGGCCAATCACAGCATTGCTGCCTCACAACTCCTGAAGTGTAGCCTGTAGGGACACCCACCATGCACAGACAGCGCCGCTAAAACACACTGTAGAGAAAAGTATGTGGTTTTCTGTGATCTGTGATCCCCTCTCTGCATGTCTCCTTTATCTGTATGTCTCTCTTCTCTACATGCTGTGTTTGAGATCCTGTTGAACATCCTGTCATTAGACTGAACTCACAAACACTGATGTTAGGGAGAATAGAAAGACAATGCAGTCAGACAAGATCAAAGGAACTCACATTCACCAACTCCTAACTCTAGATTCAGCTACTACAGAAGAACACAGTTATAAAACCAACAAGAACCAGCCAGGAACTGGGCTGGAAACATGTAGGAACACACAAACACACAAACACATATCTAATACACACATACACACACACAGAGGATTAATACGGGGTGTGTGACACCAAATCAAATCTAACTTTATTTGCCTTTTTTTCAAGCACCGTCACAGTGGGCTTCACGTACGCCCACAGAGCTGCTTCTTAACCCAGACGCTCAAGGAAGACGAGGAAAAAGTCTGAGGAAAGCTGTAAGATGGTGAGGAGCCGTTCAGGCCCTGCTGAGACACGGTTCTGTGTGAAGCACCTCCGTGTGTCTGGCAGCAGGACAGTCTGAGGAAAGCTGTAAGATGGTGAGGAGCCGTTCAGGCCCTGCTGAGACACGGTTCTGTGTGAAGCACCTCCGTGTGTCTGGCGGCAGGACAGTCTGAGGAAAGCTGTAAGATGGTGAGGAGCCGTTCAGGCCCTGCTGAGACACGGTTCTGTGTGAAGCACCTCCGTGTGTCTGGCAGCAGGACAGTCTGAGGAAAGCTGTAAGATGGTGAGGAGCCGTTCAGGCCCTGCTGAGACACGGTTCTGTGTGAAGCACCTCCGTGTGTCTGGCAGCAGGACAGTCTGAGGAAAGCTGTAAGATGGTGAGGAGCCGTTCAGGCCCTGCTGAGACACGGTTCTGTGTGAAGCACCTCCGTGTGTCTGGCAGCAGGACAGTCTGAGGAAAGCTGTAAGATGGTGAGGAGCCGTTCAGGCCCTGCTGAGACACGGTTCTGTGTGAAGCACCTCCGTGTGTCTGGCAGCAGGACAGTCTGAGGAAAGCTGTAAGATGGTGAGGAGCCGTTCAGGCCCTGCTGAGACACGGTTCTGTGTGAAGCACCTCCGTGTGTCTGGCGGCAGGACAGTCTGAGGAAAGCTGTAAGATGGTGAGGAGCCGTTCAGGCCCTGCTGAGACACGGTTCTGTGTGAAGCACCTCCGTGTGTCTGGCAGCAGGACAGTCTGAGGAAAGCTGTAAGATGGTGAGGAGCCGTTCAGGCCCTGCTGAGACACGGTTCTGTGTGAAGCACCTCCGTGTGTCTGGCGGCAGGACAGTCTGAGGAAAGCTGTAAGATGGTGAGGAGCCGTTCAGGCCCTGCTGAGACACGGTTCTGTGTGAAGCACCTCCGTGTGTCTGGCGGCAGGACAGTCTGAGGAAAGCTGTAAGATGGTGAGGAGCCGTTCAGGCCCTGATGAGACATGGTTCTGTGTGAAGCACCTCCGTGTGTCTGGCGGCAGGACAGTCTGAGGAAAGCTGTAAGATGGTGAGGAGCCGTTCAGGCCCTGCTGAGACACGGTTCTGTGTGAAGCACCTCCGTGTGTCTGGCAGCAGGACAGTCTGAGGAAAGCTGTAAGATGGTGAGGAGCCGTTCAGGCCCTGCTGAGACACGGTTCTGTGTGAAGCACCTCCGTGTGTCTGGCAGCAGGACAGTCTGAGGAAAGCTGTAAGATGGTGAGGAGCCGTTCAGGCCCTGCTGAGACACGGTTCTGTGTGAAGCACCTCCGTGTGTCTGGCAGCAGGACAGTCTGAGGAAAGCTGTAAGATGGTGAGGAGCCGTTCAGGCCCTGCTGAGACACGGTTCTGTGTGAAGCACCTCCGTGTGTCTGGCAGCAGGACAGTCTGAGGAAAGCTGTAAGATGGTGAGGAGCCGTTCAGGCCCTGCTGAGACACGGTTCTGTGTGAAGCACCTCCGTGTGTCTGGCGGCAGGACAGTCTGAGGAAAGCTGTAAGATGGTGAGGAGCCGTTCAGGCCCTGCTGAGACACGGTTCTGTGTGAAGCACCTCCGTGTGTCTGGCAGCAGGACAGTCTGAGGAAAGCTGTAAGATGGTGAGGAGCCGTTCAGGCCCTGCTGAGACACGGTTCTGTGTGAAGCACCTCCGTGTGTCTGGCAGCAGGACAGTCTGAGGAAAGCTGTAAGATGGTGAGGAGCCGTTCAGGCCCTGCTGAGACACGGTTCTGTGTGAAGCACCTCCGTGTGTCTGGCAGCAGGACAGTCTGAGGAAAGCTGTAAGATGGTGAGGAGCCGTTCAGGCCCTGCTGAGACACGGTTCTGTGTGAAGCACCTCCGTGTGTCTGGCAGCAGGACAGTCTGAGGAAAGCTGTAAGATGGTGAGGAGCCGTTCAGGCCCTGCTGAGACACGGTTCTGTGTGAAGCACCTCCGTGTGTCTGGCAGCAGGACAGTCTGAGGAAAGCTGTAAGATGGTGAGGAGCCGTTCAGGCCCTGCTGAGACACGGTTCTGTGTGAAGCACCTCCGTGTGTCTGGCAGCAGGACAGTCTGAGGAAAGCTGTAAGATGGTGAGGAGCCGTTCAGGCCCTGCTGAGACACGGTTCTGTGTGAAGCACCTCCGTGTGTCTGGCGGCAGGACAGTCTGAGGAAAGCTGTAAGATGGTGAGGAGCCGTTCAGGCCCTGCTGAGACACGGTTCTGTGTGAAGCACCTCCGTGTGTCTGGCAGCAGGACAGTCTGAGGAAAGCTGTAAGATGGTGAGGAGCCGTTCAGGCCCTGCTGAGACACGGTTCTGTGTGAAGCACCTCCGTGTGTCTGGCGGCAGGACAGTCTGAGGAAAGCTGTAAGATGGTGAGGAGCCGTTCAGGCCCTGCTGAGACACGGTTCTGTGTGAAGCACCTCCGTGTGTCTGGCGGCAGGACAGTCTGAGGAAAGCTGTAAGATGGTGAGGAGCCGTTCAGGCCCTGATGAGACATGGTTCTGTGTGAAGCACCTCCGTGTGTCTGGCAGCAGGACAGTCTGAGGAAAGCTGTAAGATGGTGAGGAGCCGTTCAGGCCCTGCTGAGACACGGTTCTGTGTGAAGCACCTCCGTGTGTCTGGCAGCAGGACAGTCTGAGGAAAGCTGTAAGATGGTGAGGAGCCGTTCAGGCCCTGCTGAGACACGGTTCTGTGTGAAGCACCTCCGTGTGTCTGGCAGCAGGACAGTCTGAGGAAAGCTGTAAGATGGTGAGGAGCCGTTCAGGCCCTGCTGAGACACGGTTCTGTGTGAAGCACCTCCGTGTGTCTGGCAGCAGGACAGTCTGAGGAAAGCTGTAAGATGGTGAGGAGCCGTTCAGGCCCTGCTGAGACACGGTTCTGTGTGAAGCACCTCCGTGTGTCTGGCAGCAGGACAGTCTGAGGAAAGCTGTAAGATGGTGAGGAGCCGTTCAGGCCCTGCTGAGACACGGTTCTGTGTGAAGCACCTCCGTGTGTCTGGCGGCAGGACAGTCTGAGGAAAGCTGTAAGATGGTGAGGAGCCGTTCAGGCCCTGCTGAGACACGGTTCTGTGTGAAGCACCTCCGTGTGTCTGGCAGCAGGACAGTCTGAGGAAAGCTGTAAGATGGTGAGGAGCCGTTCAGGCCCTGCTGAGACACGGTTCTGTGTGAAGCACCTCCGTGTGTCTGGCGGCAGGACAGCAGCGGCGAGAGGCCACTTCCTCTGCCTGCCAGCCTCCGTCAGGACAACGCTGATCGCTTTTCACAACATCTGGAAGATTGTTGGCTGCACAGGCAGGATGTGATGTCACTCAGCCAAACTTATCAATAAAGCTCTGGCGGTTGAAGAAGACAGGCCACAGGACTGTGATGATGATGTGTGAGAGCGGGAGGATGACAGAGAGAGAGTGGGAGAGAGAGAGAGCTAGGGAGATAGAGAGAGAGAGGAAGAGAGAGCGAACTAGGGAGATAGAGAGAGAGAGGAGAGAGGAAGAGAGAGAGCTAGAGAGATAGAGGAGAGAGAGCGAGCTAGGGAGATAGAGAAAAGGAGAAAGACAGCCAGGATGTGGAGGTGAAAGAAGGATGTGCCGGCTGTGATGACTGGCTCACATGAAGACATGAATCACACAGGAAGTCATTCAGAGCCAGAGGAGCCAGTCAAGCTTAGAAGAAGAGGATAAGTCTGGGCTGAGAGGGAAGGAGGGAGGGAGGGAGGGAGGGAGGGAGGGAGGGAGGGAGGGAGGGAGGGAGGGAGGGAGGGAGGGAGGGAGGGAGGGAAGCCATTGTGTCCATTGGAGTGTTAGAGATCAGGAGGTGGCCAATTGATTTGAAACATCACAAAGACTATTAATATCTCAATGAGAGAAGAAAATAATTGACATGAGATTAGAAATGATAGATGTTGGTACCCAGTAGTAAGACCACACGTTTCGCTGAGAGTTTTTTAACAACTCAGGGCCTCATGTACTAACACTTTTGTGCCCATTTCAGGCGTATTTGTTTAGCAATTTGCGCGTAAAAGCATGGCGAGGTATGTACAAACCGCATTGAGGTGAAAGCAGACTGCCTGTCACGGGAACTGAAAATGGCAAATTGCGCTTTTCTGTGTCATGCATTCACGGGAGGGTCAAGGGGAAAGTGTGAGTTTCCCATAAAGAGATGGGAGGGGATACGTAAAGTGCGCCTATTCCGCAGTATGTACAAAAACCGCCCGTGAAATTGCGCCTCTATTTTGCGGTGAAAATTCTGCCTTCTCGAGATGGCTGAGCGGTGAGGGAGTCGGGCTATTAATCAAAAGGTTGTTAGTTCGATTCCCGGCCGTGCAAAATGATGTTGTGTCCTTGGGCAAGGAACTTCACCCTACTTGCCTCGGGGGGAATGTCCCTGTACTTACTGTAAGTCGCTCTGGATAAGAGCGTCTGCTAAATGACTAAATGTAAAATGACTAAATGAAATGACAGCAATAATCCGAGCAAGACGAAGACATAGGCCGAGGAGACGATCTTAAAGGATTTTTGCCACAAGGATCACACTTTTTCAGTTGAGTGAACACTAAATCATTTCGCGTTACAGATTAGGCAGCCATGCAATACAATTACTGGAATTTGTAATTTCGGTCCAGATTGCATTTTTTTGTGTCGGTGTGGAATTCCGGCCTTGTATAATATTTAAATTAGCTGTTTCCTCATGAAGAAGCACATCAATTTCGTTATCACCAAATCTTTGGTTTCGCTGTTTTGACTTTGGTGTTTTGACTTCAATTGCGCGTTTGAATGCACGCAATGTACGGTATAGTGTATAGTGGGCGGAGAAAGGCGCTGATTACCCGATGAACTGCAGGTTTCGTAAATACGACATAAACTGAAGTATCACAGCGTGCGCAATCTGCGGGTTGGCCTTGGCGCTAATAACGCTACGTTTGAAAATGTACGTACATGAGGCCCTCAGTGTCTTGGAGAGACATGCTGTCTAATTGAGATGTTGTTCACAACTCATTCTGATCACACTTACATTCCCCTCAGACATGGACAAACTGCTGTTGAAAGAATGACATGTTTACATAGTGTTTGGGTTTGTGTAATATGCATCCTTTAAGTTAAATAAACACCCCACATAGTTTTCTTAAATTCTAGTTATTGTAGTCATAAGTTACTGGAATCACACAGCTACCCCTGAGGTCGTTCACAAACCCAAGATGTCCTCTAATAAAAAAAAAAAATTATAATTACAGAGGGAAGTATGGTTGCAAAGTTACCAGCCCCAAACCAACATCCACTACAGGATATAGAGTTACATCAGGAGCTGTGCTATGATTGGTGAGTTACATCAGGAGCTGTGCTGTGATTGGGGAGTGTGGCTGAGTGGACTGTACCATGTTCTGTTGCAGGGGAACTTCCCGATGTTCAGGATCTCTTTGACGGACATCAGGTCGCCGGGGATTATGGGATAGTAGTCAGCATAGGAGGCCTCCTCGTCACTGGGGTCATTAGGAGAGAGAGAGGGAGGGAAGGAGAGAGGGAGGGAGAGGGGGAGAGTGAGAGAGGGGAATAGGGAGGGAGGGAGGAGGGGAGAGAGAGAGAGGGGAATAGGGAGGGAGAGAGAGAGGGAGGAGGGGGGGAGAGAGAGAGGGAGGGGAATAGGGAGGGAAGGAGAGAGGGAGGAGAATAGGGAGGGAGAGAGAGAGGGAGGAGGGGGGGAGAGAGAGAGGGAGGGGAATAGGGAGGGAAGGAGAGAGGAGGAGAATAGGGAGGGAGAGAGAGAGAGAGGGAGGGGATTGAGAGAGACAGGATGTAATGAAGTGAGAATAAATCATTAAAGGTTGTTGGAGAAAAGCGCCTGCTATATAAACAAAATGTAATAAAAAGAAATTAAGATTGTACATTTAGGAACACACATAACCCTAACCCTATACACTCTACATATCACATAACCCTAACCCTAATACACTCTATATATCACATAACCCTAACCCCATACACTCACAAACACAGTCTAACGTTCTGCACTAATACAGTCTAACATTCTGATCATAATGTATCACAACAATGAACTGTAATAATGTATCATAATAATTGTATTAATGTTTAGTAGTGATGTAATAACATAGTTCTGGAAGGGGAGAACCACACAGGAAGAGGAAGGCTTCATTAACCCACGCCAGGACGATCTGGGAGACACATTTCCATCCAGGTAGATTTAACTTAACTGTAAACAGATAAAGATTGTCTGGCTGTTATGGTTTTATCTGTTGCCCCGGAGGGAGATGCGGGTAACTGCATCATAAAACAATTAATCCCTTTTCAACCGTTTATCAGTTTTACTGTTCTCCTGCTGTTCCTTGTCCGGCCACCAGGGGGAGCCCCAGCAGAGGCAGCTGCTTATGTGGTCAGGGTTGTATCATAAAACAGAAGCGTAAAACAAGCGTAGGGTGAAACCACCAGATCAAGTTGAGGCAGACGAGAGAAATGTTCATTATTGTTAATTTTCATGTAAATCAGGTTTGAAATAGGAATGATTTGGCTTTTTCCTAAAAGATTCTGTTGTTTAGTTTGTTTTCTAATTGGTTGTTGGGAGACCATGTGACCCAGGAAGTGGCTGAAGGAGAGGAGGGGGAGGGTTCTGCAGTTCTCATTAAAAACAAATCTGTCTCATTCCTCTGTCTGGTGCAAGGTGACACACAGTATCTTCATATTACCAACATTCACAACCTATACTCTCTGGTGTATTGGTGTCATTAAGCTACACCTCCAGAAAAACACTTTACATTGCTTATTATTATCATATTTTACATTCCCTGATACAAATTAGACTGACTGGTACAGGTCAGATGCGTTTACTTGCAGAGCGAAATGTCCCCAATTTAAATCCCCCTGTTGCTTTGGATACCAGCATCTGTTACGGTGTTTGTCAGTCTCTAAGACACATTTCTTGAATGTGTACTGTGTTTTCTCCAAACTCTAAACACACATCTTCATACTTACACTGTTTTGGCCGAACCCTTGACCTTGACCAACACTTTATTTATGGTGATTTTTAAATAATTTACAGACAATACATTTTAGAAGTTATATGATGTAAAATGATGTTACAACAACAATTGACATCTCACATGAAATATGACAGACAGACCTAAGGGAACGATAAAAATAAATAAAAATAATAATAAAAGACAAAACAGCATCCCTTATATCCCTATATTTCAGTATATGAGTAGGACAGATCAATAGTGACAAGATATAATACAGTGACAAGATATACAATATATATTTACAGTTTTAGGCCAGGTAATATATTTACATGTTGTTTAAAAGGATCCCATGTTTTATGAAATGTATTCATTGAGCCATTCAGTGTACATCTTATTTTTTCTAGTTTTATGTTTTGCATCATGTCTCTGATCCATTGATTATGTGTTGGAGGCTTCGAATCTTTCCATTTAAAAAGAATGGCACGCTTAGCCAATAATGAGGAGAAAGCAATGACCCGTTGCAGGTTTGCTGGCGGATCGGAGTCCTCTGAACACGGTGTGATACCAAAGATGGCAGTTGCAGAAGAACGCTGAATATAACCCTAATTTCCCAAATATATAATTATCATATATGATAATTATATACTTGGGAAATTGTTTTGAAATAGGAATCCCAGAACTCAGTGAGTTTTGAGCAAGACCACTGCGACCAACGGCCACTGCGTCCGTTGGTCGCAGTGGCCTGTTTGCATCTGTCACAAACAGGGTTTATATCTGGAAATATTCTTGCAAGTTTAACTTTTGAATAGTGTAGACGGTGCAAGACTTTAAACTGTATTAAAGCATGTCTTGAGCAAATAGACGAGGCATGTACCCTGAAAAGAGCCATCTCCCATTCTACATCAGAAAGTGTTACCCCAATATCATTAACCCATTCCTCCCTTACATGAGATACAGAGGGATTCAGTATGTTCATGGTCTCTGCATAAATCATTGATACTCGACCTCCTTTTAACAAATTAACCTTTAACAGAGTCCAAGCAGGATAAGGGAGGGAGGTTTGGAAAGTTAGGAAATTTCTTACACAAAATGGTCCATATTTTGCAGACAGCTGTTCAATGTTGGCAAAAGTGTTTTAAAAATATAGGTCCCTTATGCTATGTATACCTTTATCACGCCAGATCTGGAAGCCATTGTCAAACATATGGCTGGAAAAGATGATTATTCATTATAGGAGAGTAGATAGAGATGTTTTGGATGCCTAAGCATTTTTTGAATTGTTTGAGGATGCGCAAAGACTGACTTACAATGACATTTCCATTCACATTATTCACTATTGTTGGTAAAGATGCACAGAGTAAAGCAGGAAGTGAGTGTGGCCTACTTGAATCCACACAGGGGCTGTGTCATCCCAGTCCTTTAGCGAGAGATATGAGAGCAGTAATATGAACGGAGACTTGGCAGGGACAAGCCACCACAGGCTTTAGGTCTCTCCATAAACCCTTTCCTTATACGTGCAGCTTTACTATTCCAAATAGAAGAAGATACTGACTGGCTGAAGGCTTTGAAAAATGACATTGGTATGAATATAGGTATAGCTTGAAATAAATAAAGATATTTGGGTACTACATTCATCTTTATAGAATTTAGTCTCCCAATAAGGGAGTCAGCCACTCACCTCTCAGCCAACTGACTCCCTTATTGGGAGACTATGAATTTAGTCATTTAGCAGATGCTCTTATCCAGAGCGACTTACAGTAAGTACAGGGACATTCCCCCGAGGCAAGTAGGGTGAAGTGCCTTGCCCAAGGACACAACGTCAGTTGGCACGACCGGGAATCGAACTGGCAACCTTCGGATTACTAGCCCGATTCTACACACTGCTGGGGGGAATTGAAAACACCATAATAAAAAGGTTTTCATAAAACCATTGACTATAACATGTCCTTGAATTTTGGATATGTTCCACCTCATGAGTTTGACATGATGTAAATCATAAAACTCACAAATACTGCAATTGTCCTTCTTACAGGCTGTTTATTTTCTATTTACATTATAGAGCAATTGCATTTTGAGTTCTTGTTACTGTAGTGGTCACAGTATACAAATAGTAGTACTGTTAGTCAACAACACAAATTCATTACTGTAAATTGTAATTTGGGAACAAAGGCTAAGAAAACAAGGAAATAAACAAAGCATTGTCACCTGGGTAACAGAGCTTGAGTACAGTACTGTTCATTCTGGGTCAGCATCCTATCTCTGACCAGGGTCAGGCCAGAGATTTTCCTCAACTTCACAGGCAATGTTTTCTCTAGCCAAACAGCAGGGAAAAATGCCCTTAAATGCCTGAGCCATCTCTGACAAGACTCAAGAGCAATGTCCCCTCAAGCTTCTTCCATGGCTTGGAGAAAGTTGTTCTGTACATATGGATTTCTGTCATAGTGTGGCATAGATCTCATTTGAGATTGTTGTTCTTCTTACTCTTCCTCTCCCTTGTCCACATCCTCTCATTCTGACAATTCTGCCTCTTCCTCTGTTATTTGCATCCATGATTTCAAAGTACAGGTGAGTTTACCTTTGTATTTATTCCAAACAACTGATTGCTTGTTGAGTATTTTTGCTTGTTACGTGGATAATTGTTTGTTAAGGGTGTTTGAATTGCGCTGGTTTGAGTTTACTTATCAAATGGCAGTGTTTTCTAAATGACATTGTGGTGACAATTGTGTCTTAAAGTGAGAGGTGTGTTTAGACTTTTGCAAAGAAGTGTGAATGAACCTGAGTATTGTGTCATAATGGTTAAATTGTGTTTAAAGATTGGGGTACATGGTCTTTCTACTGGGAATTGGCAAGATGGTTTTGTGAGGATACCATTTTTGTGTGTTAGCAATCGAGAAAAACTGTTAATGAACACATTAATTGAAAAAGAATGGATTGTAATGTGTAGGTGGTGCAGTTCTCCTTCACATCAGAAACACTGAACTGTATGTTTTTAACATGTGCGTCATCAAGCACCTCTTCTACAACCTGCAGCTTCACAGCAACGCTGCTGTTCAGAACAACGCTGGGACAAACAAGCATTGCGTTCTAATCTCAACCTTTGTGGAAGTTAAAGTTTCCGTGTTAGAAAGAGAAGCAGAGCGATAAGAGTGAGAGAGAGAGAATAAGAGAATGAGAGGGAGAGAGAGAATAAGAGAATGAGAGAGGAAGAGAATGAGAGAGAGAGAATGACAGAATGAGAGGGAGAGAGAGAATAAGAGAATGAGAGAGAGATGAAACACAGAGAGCTATTTCTGGATGGAGCATGTTGGCTGCAGCCACCCAGACAGCAGCTGGGGCCAAGGCTAGGTGCTCTCATGTGAGGCCCAGCAGAGGAGGCCCAGCCAGCACCTACAACATGACCCGCTTCCTCTCAACTGAGATGAATCTGATCATCGGCCTCAGTTTTTTCCCCTTTTCTCTCATGCCTGAATTCCTGTGGTCTGTTAGGAGGCTAGCTCACTGAGGGGACAAAACACTATAGGTACGTTGCCCTTCGATGAACCTGGCAACAGTACAAACCTGGCAACCCATTCAAGCCTATTAAAGGTGGTTTATGGATCACAGGTTCTACATGGAAAGTGGGATATGGATCAGTAACCTAACTCTAATCCCATTTTAAATTAAATAGTGGGCTATTTTCTCTGGATGAGTGAGGATGGTGTGCAGTCGTTTCATGAACACGCTGGGTCTTTAAGATGAGACTCTGTGGTCTCCATGGTGACACGCTGCAATGAAACACAAGTGTCCCAAAGGTAAAAGTATTGTCTACAGCTCTGATTTCACACACACACACACACACACAGAAGTCAAAGAGATGCAGTTTCACATGGGCACGCAAAGGTCTTTAATACCCAGCAGATGCCAGTGCCCACACAGACAGACACACACACATACTCAGTCCTAGCAGATGTCAGGGTGGGTTTAATAGGAATCACTGCCAGCCCGCCCTGATTGGGTCTATTCAGATCAGCCTGCATATTGGCAGGATGTAATTGGTGTGGTTTCATCTACACTTATTAGAGCAGAGTTACCTGGGGCTCAGTCTCCAGGGACAGAGTTGGTTCTCGGGGAGACAGAAGCAACTATCTTGAGGAGAAGCATTAGACATTCTTAGTCTGGTGCGAGGTGGAGGGGGCAGGGGGCACACAGGGGGCACACAGGGGGCAGGGGGGACACACAGGGGGCACACAGGGGGCACACAGGGGGCAGGGGGCACACAGGGGGCAGGGGGGCACACAGGGGGCACACAGGGGGCACACAGGGGGCAGGGGGAACACAGGGGGCACACAGGGGGCACACAGGGGACACACAGGGGGCACACAGGGGGCACACAGGGGGCACACAGGGGGCAGGGGGCACACAGGGGGCACACAGGGGGCAGGGGGCACACAGGGGGCAGGGGGCACGCAGGGGGCAGGGGGCACGCAGGGGGCAGGGGGGCACACAGGGGGCAGGGGGCACACAGGGGGCAGGGGGCACACAGGGGGCACGGGGGCACACAGGGGGCAGGGGGGCACACAGGGGGCAGGGGGCACACAGGGGGCAGGGGGCACACAGGGGGCACACAGGGGGCAGGGGGCACACAGGGGGCACACAGGGGGCAGGGGGGCACACAGGGGGCAGGGGGCACACAGGGGGCACACAGGGGGCAGGGGGCACACAGGGGGCACACAGGGGGCACACAGGGGGCACACAGGGGGCACACCTGGTGACTCGTCCATTGTAGACTGCATGTCCAACTGGACATTGTCAAACTCACACCCATTTAATATTGTCCCAGAGCATGACTGTACAACTTTAATCTTGCTTAATCTTAAACCCCTGCATTTTAAATAAGAGCATTTCTCAGATTTTGTCCATGCTGGGTTGGGGTTGTCTAGCCTCATCCCTCATCCCCAGCCTCATCCCTAGCCTCATCCCTAGCCCCATCCCTAACTTCATCCCTAGCCCCATCCCTAGCCTCATCCCTAGCCCCATCCCTAACCTCATCCCTAGCCCCATCCCTAGCCTCATCCCTAGCCCCATCCCTAACCTCATCCCTAGCCCCATCCCTAGCCTCATCCCTAGCCCCATCCCTAGCCTCATCCCTAGCCCCATCCCTAACCTCATCCCTAGCCCCATCCCTAACCTCATCCCTAGCCCCATCCCTAACCTCATCCCTAGCCCCATCCCTAGCCTCATCCCTAGCCCCATCCCTAGCCCCATCCCTAGCCCCATCCCTAACCTCATCCCCAGCCCCATCCCTAACCTCATCCCTAGCCTCATACCTATCCTGTAGGTAAATGCAGTGTTTCACTTTTTTACGTTTGACAGCCTTACTCCACTAAGTTTTTTTTTCTTTCATCTGTAATATAAAAGACAATTTCGCTCCAGGACAAGATTCAATAGATACATTTTTTTTGGGATTGCCAACTTATAGTGTAGGAGAAACTTATAGTGTAGGAGAAACTATAAACCAACAAAACAAATGAACAAAAACAGCATACATAGTCAATACCCGTGCATATGGAGCTCTCTATTTGTGTAGCCGTTACACTGTAGCACATCAACTGTAATAAGAGGAACAACACAGGGGCCAAACACATAAAAACGTTTGAAAAAGCAGAAGTATGAAGAGGAGCCCAAGGTGACATGTGAACACATTGTTCTTAACCCCGACCCTGACGGAAAACAAGAAGTCACGTCACTCTGTCCCACTGTGATGATGATCATGCAAATTCCTGTTACTTCCTGTTTCTTCTTCTTGAGTGTCAAACTCCGGGGGGAGTGCCTGCACTTAAATAGCTGACTTCTTCTGTGTTGGAGGTGTACAGAAGAACAATATGGAATATTTAGGGCAGGAGACACTGGGGACCCAAACGCATTCTCTCCATCTCTCTCTCTCCCCATCTCTCTCAGAATATCTCATGAATGTTGCTGTAATTGCTCTTGTTAAAGTGTAATATCTCCATGTGGGTTGAGGCCGAACTAGTGCTAACTTCTTCTCCTGTTTCTGTGTAATGGCTCTTCCCAGATCCCCAAGCCTGCACTGCCTGCATGTGTGTGTGTGTGTGTGTCTGACGTGTGTGTGTCTGACGTGTGTGTGTGTGTGTCTGACGTGTGTGTGTGTGTGTCTGACGTGTGTGTGTGTCTGACGTGTGTGTGTGTGTGTGTCTGACGTGTGTGTGTGTGTGTGTGTGTCTGACGTGTGTGTGTGTGTGTCTGACGTGTGTGTGTGTGTCTGACGTGTGTGTGTGTGTGTCTGACGTGTGTGTGTGTGTGTGTCTGACGTGTGTGTGTGTGTGTGTGTCTGACGTGTGTGTGTGTCTGACGTGTGTGTGTGTGTGTCTGACGTGTGTGTGTGTCTGACGTGTGTGTGTGTGTCTGTACGTGTGTGTGTGTGTGCGTCGGTGTGCACTGCACGTCTACCCACATGTCTGTGTGTGTGTGTCAATATGCTTGATTTAAGACACGTCAAGATGTGTGTGTGTGCATTTGCGTGTACGTGTGTGTATCTAAATCTACCCTTCAACAGCAGTGTCCCTGGGGTATTTTGGTATAAATGTCTGAGTGATCTCAAATCTTCCCCCATAATCTTCAACCATAACACATCAGGGCTCAATTACAAGCAAACGCTCTCAGTCACCAACACTTCCCCTGTTCACCAACACTTCCCCTGCTCACCAACACTTCCCCTGCTCACCAACACTTCCCCTGTTCACCAACACTTCCCCTGCTCACCAACACTTCCCCTGTTCACCAACACTTCCCCTGTTCACCAACACTTCCCCTGTTCAGCAACACTTCCCCTGCTCACCAGAACTTCCCCTGCTCACCAACACTTCCCCTGTTCACCAACACTTCCCCTGTTCACCAACACTTCCCCTGTTCAGCAACACTTCCCCTGTTCAGCAACACTTCCCCTGTTCACCAACACTTCCCCTGCTCACCAACACTTCCCCTGTTCACCAACACTTCCCCTGTTCAGCAACACTTCCCCTGTTCAGCAACACTTCCCCTGTTCACCAACACTTCCCCTGCTCACCAACACTTCCCCTGTTCAGCAACACTTCCCCTGTTCACCAACACTTCCCCTGCTCACCAACACTTCCCCTGTTCACCAACACTTCCCCTGTTCAGCAACACTTCCCCTGCTCACCAACACTTCCCCTGTTCACCAACACTTCCCCTGTTCACCAACACTTCCCCTGTTCAGCAACACTTCCCCTGCTCACCAGAACTTCCCCTGCTCACCAACACTTCCCCTGTTCACCAACACTTCCCCTGTTCAGCAACACTTCCCCTGTTCAGCAACACTTCCCCTGTTCACCAACACTTCCCCTGTTCACCAACACTTCCCCTGTTCACCAACACTTCCCCTGTTCAGCAACACTTCCCCTGCTCACCAACACTTCCCCTGCTCACCAACACTTCCCCTGTTCACCAACACTTCCCCTGTTCAGCAACACTTCCCCTGCTCACCAGAACTTCCCCTGCTCACCAACACTTCCCCTGTTCACCAACACTTCCCCTGTTCACCAACACTTCCCCTGTTCAGCAACACTTCCCCTGTTCAGCAACACTTCCCCTGTTCACCAACACTTCCCCTGCTCACCAACACTTCCCCTGTTCAGCAACACTTCCCCTGTTCACCAACACTTCCCCTGCTCACCAACACTTCCCCTGTTCACCAACACTTCCCCTGTTCAGCAACACTTCCCCTGCTCACCAGAACTTCCCCTGCTCACCAACACTTCCCCTGTTCACCAACACTTCCCCTGTTCACCAACACTTCCCCTGTTCACCAACACTTCCCCTGCTCACCAACACTTCCCCTGTTCAGCAACACTTTCCCTGTTCAGCAACACTTCCCCTGCTCACCAACACTTCCCCTGTTCACCAACACTTCCCCTGTTCACCAACACTTCCCACACAAAATGGCATCCGGCAGCATGACTTGGCGATGTCGCCCTCTCCCTCACCTGGAAGTGAAGGTCTTCTTCTTCTTCTGGGAGGACAGCTGCATACTGTGGGACATCTGGGAGGACTGCTCTTCCTGCACCCGCTGCATCACTGTCCTGGTTGTCATGGTGACCTCCTACCCCGGTACCTGCAGGGAGGTGGGGAGGGAGGGGGAGAACATCTGTTGGGCTGCAGCTGACAGGAAGTGGGCGGGACCACCAGTCACCTCTAGCTCAACTGAAGTTCATCTCTGCTGGGCTTGTCTGCCAGGAAACTGCTTCTCTTTGGACTGACTACAGAACAGCCCTTATTAAAAAAAAACTATACTTCGAGTTTTATTTGTAAGTACCGTATTTCTTCAAATAAACGCTGCAGCGTTTATTAAATAACGTTCATTTTTGGTGCGCCATTTATTCGAGGGCGGCGTTTATTCGAGGGCGGCGTTTAATTAGTAAGGGTGATCTCGTGAATTGTAGCTGCAGTGCAGCCATAGACAACTTTGTTGCTGACATTGTGACAAATGAATCATGCTGCTAAAAACGCAGGTTTTATTTACTACGACTGACCTCCTTGTCTATTCTTTGTTTGTCTATGAGTGCGGCAACTCCCTTTCTCATTGGCTATCAATTAGGTGTGCGTTGGTAGTACAACTGTCTCAAATATACTGTAGGTGTTCTACATTGTGTAGAAATCTGAAGCAGCATGCCTAAATGTTCATACACATTAGCTTTCAAACAGAAAGTTATGTACATGTGTAATAAATACTGGGGTTGAATTTAACCAATTAAACAACCGTTTTCAGATTTTTTTGGTGCTGCATTTATTCGAGGGCGGCGTTTATTACACAACGTTCATTTTTGGTGCGGCGTTTATTCGAGGGCGGCGTTTATTCGTAGAAATACGGTATACGTAAGTATAAAAAGTATCCCATTATCATGGTACTTGAAGTATACTAGCAGTGTACTTATTTATATACTATTTTTATACTAAGTAAACTGAATTGGCCCACTTTTTAGTTAATTTAGTACACTTTAAAGTACACATAGTGTATTCCAAGCTTACTCTAATACTTTAAAGTAACCTGTGTAGTGCACTTTCAGTTCATGAAAGTACACTTCCTAAAGAACTTCAAAGTATACTTTGTAATACTTTCAAGTGCACTTTCAATTAATGCAAGTACTTCAAGAAGTAAACTTAATAAATGTCCATTTACTATGATTTACTAAAATATTTAAATGTTTCGGGGCCGCTCAAACGCTGCCGATCTTGCGTCACGGGGGCCCTCGCCAAGTGACACTGCAGATTATTAGATGAAAGAAGCTAATTACGGCATCAGGACATTCACAGTGTTAATCCAGCTCTTGTTATCAAACGTAAGTCATTTAACTCATGGTTACAATGGTAAACCAGCACTACAATGACAATTACCACGCAACAAAACACTACATTCTAAGCACACATTAAAAAAACGATATTCATGAAGTTACATTTGTATTTCTAACAAACAGCAAACTTATCAGAAAATTTTAACACTCTATTTACCACGTTGCATCATGGGAATTGACCATCCAATGACCCACGCTATCTTAATTTTTTCACGTCGTTATTTCGTTCTTCAGTCAGTTTGACAGTATAACCTTCAAATGCACAATGCAACCCTTCTGTCTGCTTCTTTCTCAAATAGCGTTTTAGTTTTTTCCATTAATACTCCAATTGATCATTATTAGTATAAAAGTATAGGGCTTCAAAATGTTTTGGCAGTAATTAAGGTTACATCTTCAGCAAAAAAAAGATTCAATGTGCAATGCATAATAGATTTTCCTTGATTTTCCTTTTAATATTTAGAATATACAAGATGTATAAAAAAAATTAACTTGTAATGTTCTTTGTATTTTGACGGTTTTTGCTGTATAATAAAAGAAAACGTACATCCTACTCCAGGAGAAATGTGTAACAATTTTATTTTTCTAAGCATACTTCTTAAAAGTATATCAAAAGTGAACTATTTTCTAAGCTTACTTCTTAAAAGTATATCAAAAGTGAACTATTTTCTAAGCATACTTCTTAAAAGTATATCAACAGTGAACTAAAAGTCTACCATCCATTTTTGTAGCATGCTTACACTATACTTTGATATACTTTTTTTCTTTCTTGATGGAGTCCATGCTATTTATGGTGGTGTATGTAAGGTAAGCTATTTATGGTGGTGTATGTAAGGTAAGCTATTTATGGTGGTGTATGTAAGGTAAGCTATTTAAGGTGGTATATGCTAGCAAATTACATGCTACCTAGATAATGTGACGCATGCTAGCTAGCTAATGTGATGTATATTAGTGAATGTGATGTATATTAGTGAATGTGATGTATATTAGTGAATGTGATGTAGCACTAATGTGATGGCAGAAAGGGGTGGCGTGGGTGGATGGGTGGATTTGTTTTGCGTCTCTATTAAATGAATCAGCCCTTAGTTTGTCACAAAGCACGTAATCACTCGTCAGTTCAGCCTGCCAGCTACCCTCCTGCACCCCTCCCGTCATTAATCTCACTCTGCCCCAGGGAGGCTAAAGGCCGCAATATGCTTCTGCGTCTCCGTTAACGGATTGGCGGGTGCACGGATACGGCTCTAGATCCAGCAGCACAATCAGGTCGCGCCTGAGCGATAGTCTCCCGTAGCCAGAGCCCCTCTGCGTTAGCGTCGTAAACACCCTGATATGTAGCTGTTTCTGTGCGTGTTCAATTACCACAAGTGTCTGGTCCTAAATAGCGCTGCTTGGCTAAGTAGCTGACCAGCTAACTACCTACTAGCTAGACTAACTGTCTGAGTGCCTAACTAGCAAGCTGGCAAACTGAACTAGCTGGCTGAACAGATAACTGGCTAGCTGGTTGAATATTGAACTAGATAAATTAATGACCAGGTAACTGACTAACTGGCTGACTGATAAAATGGCTTGCTAGCTAACCTTTTAGCAGGCCTGGCTGTTTCCTCTCAGTTGTGGGGCCTGTTGGAATATAGACTGAAAGGACCACCTCCAGCGTGTCAGCGCTGGAAGGCCTGGACTCAATGCCCCGGAGCATTACATTACATTACATTTAGTCATTTAGCAGAATCTCTTATCCAGAGCGTCTGCTAAATGAGGCAGAGGCTGGGGGCAGAGAGGCCTGGAGGCTGGGGACAGAGAGGCTGGGGGCAGAGAGGCTGGGAGGCTGAGGGCAGAGAGGCCTGGAGGCTGGGGGCAGACAGGCTGGGGGCAGAGAGGCCGGGAGGCTGGGGGCAGAGAGGCCTGGAGGCTGGGGGCAGAGAGGCCGGAGGCTGGGGCAGACAGGCGGGAGGCTGGGGGCAGAGAGGCTGGGGGCAGAGAGGCCTGGAGGCTGGGGGCAGAGAGGCTGGGCAGAGAGGCTGGGAGGCTGGGGGCAGAGAGGCCTGGAGGCTGGGGGCAGGAGGCTGGGGTTAGAGAGGCTGGGAGGCTGGGGGCAGAGAGGTTGGGAGGCTGGGGCAGAGAGGCCTGGAGGCTGAGGGCAGAGAGGCTGGGAGGCTGGGGGCAGAGAGGCCTGGAGGCTGGGGGCAGAGAGGCTGGGGGCAGAGAGGCTGGGAGGCTGGGGGCAGAGAGGCCTGGAGGCTGGGGGCAGAGAGGCTGGGAGGCTGGGGTTAGAGAGGCTGGGAGGTTGGGGGCAGAGAGGCTGGAGGCTGGGGGCAGAGAGGCCTGGAGGCTGAGGGCAGAGAGGCCAGGAGGCTGAGGGGCAGAGAGGCCTGGAGGCAGACAGGCTGGGGGCAGAGAGGCTGGGAGGCTGGGGGCAGAGAGGCTGGGAGGCTGGGGCAGAGAGGCTGGGAGGAATGAGGCTGGGAGTAAATTTCACAGTGTTCCGTTTCCTCTCTTTATAGAAACAGCAGTCAAACTCCCAGATAAATAAAGGCAAACTGTAAAGTTACGTATTATTCTTTACAGACAGTATCACTTAACAACTGCCCCAACGCAACAATCAGATCTTTTATATTTTCCCAAGAGAGCAATTAAACACACCTTCACAGATCTGGAATCTGCTTACACAAGACTGTTAGTTAACTATAGAGGAGCAAGCAGAGTCTTAGGGGAGTCAACAGAGTGTCTGAGGAGAATGTGTCACCAGGCGGGCCTGGCCTGGACAGGACTGGTTACTGGCTGGTTAGCCCTTAACCACTCCTTCATACAGCTGCAGTGGGGCTTGAGTTTAGCCAACACAGCGCTGGACAGTCAGGGAACAGAAACACTCACGTTTGTCTGTGAAGAAAGAGTCTTAGTCCACGGCCTCGCAGGTCAACGAAAGGAAGGATGATCTTCGTAGGCTGTCTGTCTGCCTGTCTCTGCCTGC